>NC_064539.1:6228316-6488316 GCF_023856365.1 Brienomyrus brachyistius | reverse complement strand
CACATAAATCAAGGTAATTAAAATACAGTTATGTTTCAAAAACATGTTCATTACTGTGCTTAAGACAATTTTCATTTTTGATGTAACCCCCCCCCCCAGGGTTAAAAAAAAGGCTCACAAATGAGATGGAAGTGACCACCAGCCCTCCCTCATCCTCCCAGCTCAGTCACTCTGAGATCCAATGAGCACATTTCAGAAGCTAAGATACATACAGAGCAGCGTCACTGCATGAGACACCAGACGGCGGCGCGGTGGGCGTGTCACTCGCGTGTGCGACACGCACGCCCATGGTGCGCATGAAAGGCCGCCCTCTCTAGTGCGGCCTCTTTGCCACACTTTTGATGTACCATCTCCCCCATGGTGGGGGTCAGTCGTCGAACAAAATTCCATGTAGAGCTTCTAATCCTGCATATTTAGTGTGTGTGTATATATACAGAGAGAGGGATGCTAAATAATCGCTATGCATTCAGAGACATATACATGCGCATCCACATGTAGGCAGCATGAATGTTATCGATCCTGACAAGTCCAAAACGAGATAATTTTCTTGTACTAACTTAATAATTAAATCAACTGATTAGCACATTGATAGTTATAATGAGGCAGCGGCACCTGAAAGTCGAGATGGTGTCCTTCAGGTTATAACCACCGCTGAGCTGTGGGACATCACTTTTCCTTCACACTTAATTTCCAGAACATTCAGCTGGATAATGTCCACGCGGTGCCTCTGATTTCAGTCAGTGTGTCTGGGGTGAGGTGCAACCTTCCCCGTGATAGGGTAGGAGTTCCCGATCGTTTGGTATCCGTGGGGCAGTTTCTGTCGTACAAAGAATTCACGAACCGGCAAGATGGCTGGGCGGGGATGTCAGCGCATCGGTCTGCGAAGTTTAACCGCTTCCCCCGTTTTTAAAAACAATCAGCATGCAAAAGTGAAAAATCGTGAAAAATTTATGATGCATAGTTTATCTTTGGGAATCAACCAGCCCCTCTAAAAAGCCCCCAGGGTGAGTCAGGTGACCATATGGGTGTGTCACTCATCCTCTGCTTGAACCTGAGTTCCCATTGATTGTTAATATTCTACTATGTATACTGGCTACTTGTTCCAGCTCTGATCATCAGCATCACCTGCTTTTTATGGTTGCACTTTGAGTTTCCGCATAGAAGCCAATTTTTCTTTTGTCATAAAGATTTTGTTTTGGTTGCATTATTCAGCCCCCCCCCCCCCCCGCCCCCCAACCTCACTTTTTCTCTGTGCATAACCCAGCGGCTTCAGGATACGTGACCGTGGAAGGATGGTTGTGGGTTTGAATCCTGTGACCGGCTGAGTGATTACAGGAGGGGGCGCTGACCCTGGTTAACCCTGCCCACTGACCCCAAGACATCACATGCATGTATCTCTCATGGAGAGCGAGGAGGGACATGGGGAAGTGAGTGAGCTTCTCCAAGGGGGATGAATAAAGCACTTTGGACAAAAGCATCTGCTAAATAAATGGAGAACTGAGAGAAATGGAACATCATCCTGCAACCCTGCGTTACGTGGTCAGATGTCATACTCATCAATCCCAGGGGGCAGTTTGTGGTTTATTGGTTTAAGTATCTTGTGAGCTTGTGATCGGAAGGTTGTCGGTTCAAATCCTGTCTACGGCAGAGTGGACACATCTCCGTTAGGCTCTTCAGCAAGATTCTTAACCCCCCCCCCCCCCCCCCCATCCCAAAAAATCTACAGGGATGCCAGATGTATAGGATCGATGAGAATGACACCCAACCATGTGACACACAGAGTTAAAGAATGAAACATGGGCCATTGGGCTAACCCTGTGTTCAGACCCCATGTTTCATTCTCAACTGTATGTATGTGTTTCTCTAATGCCAGCGAGACTGGATGTGCCCAAATATCAGAAATCTATGTAATTGGCAAAAAAAGCATAATTTCATTCCATTATCCTTTAACTCTGTGTGTCACATGGTTGGGTGTCATTCTCATCGATCCTATACATCATACCAGGATAGGGGAAAGTATGCAGAAGGTAGCAAGCTAGTAGAAAAGAAAAATTAATAAAACCTTACTCTGGAAGGCTGTAAGGGAGGCTTCCAGGAAAGATTAACACGCTTGCGTTAATCAATAACACGCTGATTATAAGGTCACTTTCACACCCATGAGACACACATGAATGCATTTGAAAAATAACTTTCCCAGCGTTTCAGCAATCCCCGGGGGAGGCGAAGGTTCTCCCCAAGGCCCCCTGCTACTTTATTTAAGAGCAGTGAAACACTTTTAGCTGAACAAAACTACTTTAATGGCTCCAATGTCATTCCCATGGAAAACGAGACAGTCAAAATAAAATAAAATAAAATCTGCAGTCTAAGATTCAAAAGGACCTGAGAAGCAACTATTAAAACATGCCGTCTGTTTGATTTCATGCCACACAATACACAGTATATTGAAAAACAATACCGCATACACTCCATATTAATTACCTCAGGGGTTCCGTCTATGACGGCTGATGGTTTAATTGCATTTTCTAATTGGCATTGCGCTCTGATATCTGTCACTACACCTGGAATAGTCTCCAAGGCAACGGAACATCACATTAACGTTAGACAAACCCTGGCATTGTCTGCGTGCAACTTGGGTTACTAGAATTCCTGCTTATCCTTTGAACAATAGTACGCTTATTCGGCATATTATTATTATTATTGAAATTCCCACTGGAAAATTGTCTGATGGTGACGGTGACAGGGAAAACGTACTGGGCAGCAAAAATCTTGCATTCCAGACAGCACATCATTCAGAAGTGTGAAATCAAACTGAGCTTTTATGACACCCCGCGAACCTGCGCTGGATAACGGCGGGAAGATGGATGGACGCTTATTGCGATTCCTGTGCACACAATGCATACATTGTAGCACCAGAGTTTAAATAGTAAATCAGATGCTAGATTCCCCCAATGGACTTATGGAACTGTATGGTGATGCAAATATACCTCTGGATATATATACCGGCTTAATTAAAATGTCAGGCAATTCACCTGCTTTTTGTTTGTGGTTATTGTCATCGAGAATCTGCTTTAATGAGGCTGTCAGTCAGTCTCACAGTGGCAGGTGTGGAATATTAAAGGAGACTTCCGATTGGGTGATTCACTTTACTTGTAAAGTGCAGGAACATATAGCGATGCATGTGTATGATACAGCCACCCCCCCCCCCCCCCCCCCACACAATCCGGGGTGATATCTCACCCCAAAATCACATGAATATTTTGGATGGATCAGATCCTTGTCTGGTAGCCACTGACTCACATGCAAATGCTTCTACTTAATTATGCATCATGTTGGTTTAATTAAGGCTCTCTCCTCTTCCCCACTGTAAAGCAGATCTCGCGGGGCGAGTACATCGAGCGAATCAACATCATTAATAGTTGGCAGAAGGTTTCCTTTCGGTCCCCTCAAACACGCCCAACATTAGGACCAACAGGATATTAAAATCATTCGAAACAAAATGGATGCATTACTGGTTATGTCTCATGCATATGAATGCAGGGTACAGATTATCATGCTGTGCAAATAAGAAAATGACCAATTTGGTATTTTGAGCCCGATTTACACAACACAATCAGATGTTCTCTAGTAAATTCCTGCAATATAAAAAAAACAAAAAAACAATGCCGATTTCAGCTATTAACTTCCGATCGATTTCTCAGCGGGGCAGCACTTTTGATTATGGAAACATCTCGGCGGACTGGGCCCATCACACACATCAGAGTTGACTTTCGCTTTCAGATCCA
The DNA here is from genome assembly GCF_023856365.1 of Brienomyrus brachyistius. Classification (NCBI taxonomy): domain Eukaryota; kingdom Metazoa; phylum Chordata; class Actinopteri; order Osteoglossiformes; family Mormyridae; genus Brienomyrus; species Brienomyrus brachyistius. The sequence goes on along the minus strand of NC_064539.1, from coordinate 6,484,534 downwards.
TGGCGGAGAACTTGAGAAGCTCATCGGCTCCCACAATGCACATGTCAGACGTCTGACAGAGACACAATAAATGGCTCGGAAATCCATCTGCTGAATCGCATGGCGGGGACATGAGGTCACAGGGGCATTGAAGTCACACTGCCTCCTGTTCCCTCACTGCAGGCGTGCTGGTCAGAACTCCTACCAGCTGATCACCGATCATCTAACCCTGGGATTCAGCTACTACTGGAAATATATCATATTTTTCTGTTAATTTATATAATACTGATACTTCATGGGGACTACCCCACCTCCATGAGATAGACAGACACATGTACAGGTGAGAGCGAGCTTAGTAGTCATAGTGCAGTGTCGGCCCGGCATGCAGTGGCCCTGGAGCTGGGGGGTCTTGCGCTGGGGTCTAACGGCAGCATCCGTCTCCTGGTCATGGGCACAGAGTCCTTAGCTGATGAGCTACACACCAGAGTGTGTCTCTGTTTTTTTCAATTGCAAGATTTAATCCGTCAAACAAGCCCACGGCCCTCTCCGAACCTCACCCCACACATTCAGAGAAATGTGGAGCTGTCCCTAGGACCAAGCCCAGTTGCTGCGTCTCCTTATCGCCGCTGGGAATATGGACCATCCTTTCTCCACACTCCGCTGTCCGACACACTCTCTGCCTGTCATTAATACATGCTCACCCGCCCTTGATCTTCTGCTAGACGCCTCGGATTCCGAAACTCGCCAGCCTGAAGGTGCGGCTGGTCTTTTGAAGAGCTTCGCTTCATCGTCCGTGACACGATACAGAATAAACTCCCAGCCTTCCAATATCCCTGCTGTTTGACATCGTTTTTAGACCTCGCACCCTGGATAGCTCTTGGCTCTTGGGAGTCTCCCAAGTCTGGCTCTTGGGAGTTTCCAGTGCCCCTACAGTACGTAACGCCGCATAAACAGGAATCCTTCGCTGGGGCAATTACATTGTACAAAACACCAAGACCCTTCCCTGGGACGTGAACCAGTGCCATTCCGGTCCCAGGTACAAATACAAGTGAAAGTGCGGCCCCTTTCTAAAACTACGAAAACATTTCAAAGTTCATCCAGTTTAAAATGCAAGGCATGCACTTTTTCTTTCGGCAGTTTTTAGCACAGCCCAAGATGCATTTATTTCAATCTGCTGATACGCACCATTTTCAGACCTCGTTTCCGCAGAAACACAGATGGCTGGTGTTGTGAACATCAGCAAAGTACTATCGGTTACTTAGAGAGGCACAACAGCCTGCATGTGCTGTTACTGTCATGAAGCGGCGTCACTGCGACTGATCCATGGACTGAAGGAAGGTGCCTGTGCCATCTGATGGTTTTAGATGAAGATGCCACAATGCAGTGGTGATACCCAGACACCTGCACACAGACACACACACACTAGCAATAAATGGTGAAGGATTCACATCCGCCTGGGTTCAAATTCCATGTGTCTGGAGTTTGCATGTTTGCATGCATGAGGTTTCTTCCAGCTACTCTGGTTTCCCCCCACTGTCCAAAAAAACATGCTGAGGTTAAGAGTAACCAGTTTGCCCATAAGAGTATATGTGTGAGTGAATGATATGTGAGTGTGCCCTGCGATGGGCTGGTGCCCCATACTGGACTGTTCCCCTGGCGCCCATAGGCTCCGGACTCCCTACAACCCAGAATAGGACAAGAAGTTACAGAAAATGGATGGATCTTCCCACGGTCACTCTCTCTCTCAATGACACAGTTACGTGAAGAAGCTTCTGTACAGTGTTGAATGCAGAATCAGTGCACGGAGGTGTGTTTGCCAGAACGCACATACGGGGGATCTAAGCAGGACGCGCGTGTGTGAATCTGGTACAGCTGTCATCAGGCTAAAGACCCCAGCTCCAACAGAGTAAGGACGCACCGCTCCGTTAGAGGAAACCGGTCGGAATCCAGCGTGACTTCCAATGTGCTACAGGACGTCTCACGGGGTTATTCTGAATGGGGGTATAAAGCAAAGAGTGGGCCAGAGTAGGTCTTTGTGGAGAACTAGATTCCCGCAGAAAGAGCCTGAAAGCAGAGTCTGAAAGCAGCATCTGCTCACGGGGGTCCTGTTTTCTCCCTGCTAGTCTTCCTTATTATCGAGCTCTCAGGGTCCCAGCAAGTTCCCAAAAGCTGCTCCACGCACCAAATACCAACAGGGGACATTTTACTTAGACACCAGATCATAACTGCAGCTGTACCGTGACTCTGCTGCTCGGTTGATGGTCCACACAGGCTGTCGAGCACTGAGCGTGTATTTTGTCTGAGTGTGACATAGTGCTGTTATTAGTCTTGTGCAGTGACAGCCCAGTCTGGGTGTCCCTGTGTGTCCTGTGCTGCCTGGGAAAGGATCCTGGTCTCCTCCAGCCCTAAAACGGTGGCGAGATGACGGATTATCTTTAAACTTTTTAAAAACCTCGCAAAGCTCACAAAACGCATTATCCCTCCGCAAAGCTGTGTCCACCTTCCCCTGCTCTCGACGTCCAGATGGGGGATCTGCGACCGCAGCTGATCTCTCTGAGAGACCGCCAGACGAAGACGAGCAGGCACCAGGCTGTCAGCGCACTGCCACAGATAGCAATGTCCTTTGTTTAAAGACGCAGTGCTTCTGGAACATTGTCTGGATTACTGCCTGTCAATGATGTGAGCGCAAAAGGAAATAACCGGATTAAATTAAAACTACGTAAATAAGGTAAATATAAGCCTATGCACAAAACTTTTAAATAACTCAAAGAAATAATCGTCAACTAACAGGAGCATACGATGGGCGGGGCCACAGGGGCACTGGCCACAGCTGAAAGCTGATTGGCCCCCGCAATGGCCCTCCTCTGTCACTCACCAATTCAAAACATATCATTGGCTAATGACAGGGTTGGTCCCTCTGTAAGAATTATGGCCCCTCCTATGCCTCCTACCTTAAAACAATCAATCTATAATATTATCTGAGAGACGTTTTATGGTGCCTCAAGGCATGAAAACCAGCTAGTAAACTCTCATCGCGTGCATCTCCAAACATCCTGTTTGGGCGAATTTATCACTTGCAAACAGAATCGAGCTTAATAGCGATGTAATGAACCTCTCTGAACTGTATGCGAGGCAAATGGGGCGTAAACCCAGATCCATTTTACGTGACATTTATCACCAGTCTCTATCATGAGACTCAGGTGCTGCTCATAAGACTGTAATTAAAATGTCCCAAAAGCATATAAATGGAAACAAAACAGACGTAAACTCCTCGTGACATGTTCATCACATTACTGGAGAGAATAACTGCCATTACAAGTGAAATGTAATGGGCTCAAATATTCTGGTTGCGGATACTGACAGCAGCTTCCTCATTCATTGCTGGGATTCTGGTAGCAGGAATTGGACCGTTAGAGAGGGGTTAGGCCACAATGATATTTGCTTTTATTCAAAATAATGTACAGTTCAGAAAGCTGGGTCACATGGTCCCTGGAGCAACTAGTAATTAAGGGCCTTGCTCAAGGGTCCAACAGTCACATCACTCTGATGACCATGAGATTTGAACCGGCAACCTTCCGACCATGGGCCCACCAAACTCAGCGAGCCACACGCTACTCCCGCAAAGAGCTGGCCAAAGGGCGGGGGACAGGTTTGAATTTCAGATGCCCAAAAGCACTGATGCAAGCCTGGATTAATTTCCGGGGCCGTTTTTTATACTGTCCACCTGGGTCTGATTAAGTAGCCTGGGGGGGAGGGAACCAAAAACCTCGTTAAAATGATTTGGAGGCATTGCAGAGGAATTCCAATTCTGTTTGCTTACATACCTAAATACCAACGAGAAAAATTTTATGCCAAAAGCAGTCGAGGTAAATTTACACAGCCAGTGCCAGTTATTAATCATCCTACATGGCTAAAAGCACATTTCTCCACTGCGTGATTATATTACTCCATCAATGACATGCAGCGCAAATTCCCTGATGACAACCGCAAGAATTATTCTCACGTAAGGTTAGTTAAAATTTTGGAGCCACACGTTACGAACAGCCGACCGGTCAGCGACGGCGCGGGGTCGGAATCAGTCTCCTTACGTCACGAGGGTGACAGCGTAGAGTGAAGGAGCAGTATGATTTATGTAGCATTCCTGGTTATTAGTGCGTGTTGGGGTGAGTCTGGCACGTGGTATTATGGAGTTAATGTGCTTGTGACTTATTCCATCTCGTCCCTCAACCGGAGAAATGACAATGAGAGGGCAGCAGAAGATAAAAAGCGGGATGATGACTGATCACCGCTACCGTTTCTTGGCTTTTCCACCATACAGACAGTCACAGCTACACATTACAGTTATCCTCCTCGCAAAAAACAAGCCCCCCCCACGCAAAAAATGTCACCGCCGACCACCCTTAAGGAGACAAGGCTTTCTGAGCAAGTGGCTTTACGTTTAAAGACGGGTGCCGTCACAATGCCACACTCCCTAAATAATGCATGCATTCACGACGTGCCCACGGAAGTGAGAGGGCGATGATGGGAAGCCGTTTATAAACAAGACTGACAGAATTTTCAGCATGGTGATAAAAACACGCTGGATGACAATTCAGAGAGTTTTGTGACACGTGTAACTAGGCAGGAGACAAACGGGGTCTAACCAGTGACACCTGTATCATTTGCACTGGTAAAGTCCCAGGGAGAACTCCAGCAGGAAACTATAAATCCAGGCAGCGATCTACGGAGGAACTGTAAGGTCCCGAGATCCAGAAAGAGCACAAGCAGGAAACTGTAAGATTCCGAGATCCATGAAAAGCTCTATTCAGAAACTTTTATGTCCTGGGAAGAGCTCTAACTGGACAGAAAGCTGAGCCAATGACACTACATGGACTATGAATCTCTCTCTCTCTCTCTCTCTCTCTCTCTCTCACACACACACACACACACACACACACACACACACACACACATGTAGGGTATACCTATCCTTATGGGGCCCGCTCATTCACTTCTATGGGAAAAATGCTAACGCTAACTATGACAACCTTAACCCCCACCCTGCCCTAAATATAACCATACCTAACCAAGTAAAGTATAAGAGTTTTTGCATTTTTAGTTTTTTCATAGCAGTCATTGATTTTTATAAAATAGAGTTTTCCCTTATGGGGACCAGGAAACCGGTCCCATAAGGGAAATAAAAATGGATATTTATCACGTTATGTGGGTATACAGGTGAGTAAAAAATGAACTGAAACAATAATAAACATGCTTTTTATTCGCAAAAGTGCAGGTACATCGGAGTGCTTCTCTTCTCCTGCCCCATCTTGCTTTCCATAGCTTGTGGGTCGCAGCACAGGGTCAGCTAACATGCAGCACCCCTGGGGGAGGGGGTGAAGGGCCCTGCTCAAGGGCCCACCGACATGTGACTGTTCTGCTGAGGCTGGGCCTCAAACCGGCAACCTTCTGGTGATAGGCACAGAGACTTGAGCCACTCTATGCAAATAAGCAATTAAACCTATACAAAAACGTACCAGATGAGCTTTGTGTTCTGTTCTCATGTATCACAGCTATGCAGCCCTAACAGCCTCCAGCTCCAACTACATTCAACTAGCAGAGGCTCCCGCCTTCACAATGCCTCAAATAGGGGCACAGCCCCCCCTCAGGACCTACCAAAATAACAATAATAACTGTGGGTAAACATGCGAAAGGGTCTCAAACCCCCGACCTGAGAGACATGAGGCACCAAGCCATCACGCTGAGAGGTAGGGGTCTGAAAAAAATTGGAACTGGATTGGTTTGGGTTTGGGGTCCAATACGATATACTATAATGAGGCCTAGAATCTCTAGTGGGACCCCTGCACCACTGCAATGTGTAACAGTGACATTAACCAGCTTGCCTGTGTGTGTAACTAGAGCGTAAAGTGTCCCCAAGTCAATGATATCCTGCTTACCGGCTGAACCAAGGACCACAGAGGCACCTACTGTGCCTTTGGTTCTTTTTTGGTACTTTCTTCCCTTTGCTATTTTGATTCAGCCCATCCAGAATGCAAAGGCAGCAGAGGTGGCAGTGACTCTGTGCAATGTCATGTCTGCAGGGCTAGAGACTGCGCAATCCTCTGGGGTGGCCGGGGATGTGCACCGCGGCGTCCCCTCGTCACTACGCCCCGCCCGGGCCCTGCGCCTTCAGCCGCCCCCCTTGCGCTCCTCGCCAGTGCCCGTGTTTACGTGCACAACAGCCGACATGTCGACGGGTAACTCGGCAACAGCGATGGGGGGGATGGCCTGAACGATCGTTTAGTAATTCCGCCGTTACCATGGTACCCTTAAATGACGTAATTTACCCAGGAAATCGCGGTTAATCGTTCCCAGCCCGTCAATGAGCGCGGCGGCCGAACCTCGGCCCAGGTTGATGTCCGTCAATTGAGCACACAGGATTCACATTTATCTGGTGCTTTCATCCAAAGGAACTCACTGTAGAGGGAAGGGTTATAAGTTCACGTGTGTTCTCTGGGATTCAAACCCACGACTGCTCTGCATTCAGTCAGTATCTAACTGTATCTTCATAATCATCACTTATAATTAATATGGACAAAATTGCCAGTCGAAATGTTGAAATGACAAAAGCAGTACTGCAGGTGTCAGTCTGCAGGTCGAAACTGGACCATGCAGTGGTAATGAGCTCTGGGAGGGTATAGCGTGGCCAGGGCTAACCAGCTCTTCATCGTCTCCTCTGTCCCATGTTGCGGCCATTTCCTGTTGCATCGTCCCTCGGCATTATCTATGCCGTCCTCCAGAAAAACAAGGTACGAAGCAGAGCATCATTCATAACCTGCCCCCCTACCGCTATATATAGTGTCCTGCTCCACGCGGCACCGGGTCCAGCTGCTGATGTCCCACCTTGGCAGCCCTGCTGGTCAGCTCCCCCCTGGAGGAGCCTGCCACCCTTCGCCGCCCTTGCTGGCGCAGCTTAAAAGTTAATAAAGAAGCATTAATCGTCCTCCCCCTGGCTCACAGGGCCGACACTCCGACTTCCTGCTACGTTTAGCTGCTTATCCTGATGCTTTAATCTGACAGAAGGAGAAGACTCTCAAACGCAGGGGTGTCAAACTGCAGTACTGGTGGACCACAGCCCTGTGTAGCTTAGTTCTTTCCCTGCTCCATCACAAATGATTCGGCTCAAGAGCTGTGAGGTGTAAGAAGTTGAATCAGGTGTGTTAAATGAGGAAAAACCCAACATTGCGTAGGGCTCTGGCCCCCCAGGACTGGAGCTTGACAGCTCAGCTCTAATAGGTAAAAATCAAAAAAAGCAAATCAAAAATGAATACAAAAATGATGTACAGTTCTTAATTCATTTATCCAACTGCATGATTTACTGGACAAATTTGGAGTAACTGCCCTACCCAAGGGTCCAACAACAGAACCTGTGGAAGGATGCTTTTTTTTAGGGTAGTTTACGGCAGGGTGTATTTTCTTGTTGACCCTGAGCTGGATGAGAGCTTATGCCTGTTTTTCTTACTCCGCAACTGTAACCTTGACGGAGGCGCTCTGCCTGAATGATAAACCCCTGCAGATTACCGATGAACACGGAGACATAATTATTTAAGCTGCATCCACGTTCTTTTGTTGAGAAAATAATGCGATCGCCCGTCTCTGCCTGCATTCTCTGCCTTCGGGAGGATGCACACGCCGGTGGTGAGGCGGGCTGCGATACGCAACCTCATCAGACCTTGAGAAGAATAGATTGTGGGAGAAGATATAAGGGGGGTGTATATTCCAACACAGTGACAGCATGGTGGTGGGGGGGGGTGGGTGGGTCTGTGAGAGGCGTTCAAATAATATAACGTCTGCTGCTCACTGGCGAAGGGGGCCGAGCGGAGGTGAAAAACATCTGGATTTCAGAGCACCATCCGTCACCTGCCAGAATTGTGAGGGATGGGATCCGAAAGGAGGGGGCCCATCGGGAATAACGCCAGGACGGTCCTGTCTAAATCGTACAGAAATAAACCGCGGCTTACCGCTTTAGCTTCAGTCTCTCCTACGAGATGCCTTATAGCGGGAAACGATCCCGGCCTACGGACCAAACTCAAGCAGGACAATTCGCCGCGGAAGTAATTAGCTCAGCTAATATGAGCTGGTGTGCAAGCTGATATCCTCAAATGCAAAACCTCCAACGCACCTCCATCTCAGGGAGCCCTAATTTAATTGTAGGAGTGCATCGCATTACCATGTATCGCATTAGCATGTGCCATATTAGGTTGTGCCGCATTAGCATGTATCGCATTAGCATGTGGCATATTAGGATGTGCCGCATTAGCATGTATCGCATTAGCATGTATCGCATTAGCATGTGCCGCAATAACATGTGCTGCACATGTTGGATCGGCTACCGTTTAAACCCAGACCGGAAAATCTCTATAGTCTCCTCTGTTTCACGGACACAAATTTCCAGTAATCATTTAAAGCAGGGCTTTGCAGCTCCTCCAGAACTAAAAAAAGACTCCCTACCTCTCCGAGCTATTACAGAACTTAATATAACTTAATAACTGGAATTAACTGCATTTAACCCACACAGTGGAAACTAGACCTGCTCACGTATTCCGAAAACGTAGCGCGCAAAATCGCTGATTTTTTTTGTATTACGTTATATGACTCCGGTGCTATGAGCCGATACAAATGGGTTTCACTAATAATAAAAAAAAACAGAATGACACATCGACAGCTGCATTACGGTTCAATTCCTTGAAAGCTTCGCAGACAGGCGCGAGATGAAAGCGCGCACCGACTTCTGCTGATTGTTTCAAGCAGGCCATTCATCAGGCTGTCTGCCAGGTACGGCGGAGGGTTCATCGCGGCCAGGCCGCCGCAGTTCAAGAACCACGACAGCGAGCCACTAGGGGGTGCTGTTCCCTGTACGCGCGCAGACCGCTGGGACGAGGAGTCCTTCAGAAACCAGCCCCCCCACTGCCAGCTGATCACGCCCCTTCCCTCCCTGGGTCTCTTTAGCCCAATGTGACTTTCACAGTCCCATGGTAGCCTGCGTTTCCAGGTTGGGCGTACGGCTCAAGGGTACCGCCAAGGCCCCCTCTCCCAGGGGCTTCTGTTGACATTACTAATATCATCCGTCTTTCCATCTGTTTTTAATATCCGCTTATCCATCCGACGAATTGAAGAGCGTCCTGAAGACGTGTGGGTGGAAATGCACAGTGCATCCTACAGTATTTCATGCCTGGACCAGATGCCTATCCCTGCTACTGCGAGTCACTCTCCTATAGCGGCAAAACCATAATAACTGTAATACAGTGATATGAAGAACAGCAATGAGAACGTCAACAAAAGCAACAGCAGTAAGTAATAATGTTGATAATTATTAATAATGCATCAATGCCTCACCAAACAGACAGACAGACAGATAGATAGATAGATAGATAAATAGATAGATAGACAGGCAACACCAGCCCCCAATCATAACACTGGCTGTTTGGGACCAAAAAAAATACAGCATCATTGAATTAACATCCGATACACAGTCAAGTCCCTCGGCTGTCTCTCACGTCACAGGCCAGCCACCAGGAAGATCTGTCATGAAATTAGCTTGTGTTCAGCTGGCAGAAGACAACACAGGCATGGCAGCACGTTTCAGGCTTGACGCACACCTTATTTAAAGGCCAACGGCACATCTGGTAATTTGCTCACACGGGTCCATGAGGCAGGCGATGCGAAAACATCGAAACAACATCATAAGCCGGGGAGCGCGTTGGCATCAAGCGCAGTATCCTGGTCGTGACACATTCAGAATTGCCTGGCGATTTATAGAATATCGCGACAAGTGTGCGGTGCTGCCCTTGAGAGACCTTCTATGAATCTGAAAAGAACTTTCTAAGTGCAGAAATCATCCACCAGCCTGCTGCTTATCCAGTAAAGGTTCTCAAGGAGACTATTTCAGGAAGAAGAGGGACGCAGCAGCAAACACCCCGTACAGGATACCAGTCCAATGCAGGGCACAGACTCTGGGCAATTGAGATACCCCGAGGAGGATACCCACGCAACACATGGACTGCATTCACGCACAGACAGCGTGGAAGAATGAGACACCAGTGCTACCCACTGTGCCACCACATCGCCCGCAGAAAACCTGTCAGTCAAATTATTTTAGAGATATCTGTGTATTCGCGTGCTAAAAAAAAAATGGTCGTCACGCATAAATAGCTACTCAAAATGTCAGCGGCCCCCACGGGATTGTGAAGTGGTACGGCTCATAATGTCAAAATCAAAATGGCATCAATAGGTCACATTATACTGCCAGCACATTCCTGGGCATATTTTCCCCAAGTGCCCTGTTCTGAAAGCAGAACCCTGAGAACGTTGATGCGCTAAGTGACAAATGACAAAATATAGTGACAATATTGATGTGGGGGCTGCACAGAACAGGGTGCAAACATACGACCGACTTCGCCTGATAGCTGACCTCGATAATACTGCCATACAGATGTATGGCAGTAACTGGTACACCTGTAGCACTGTCGAGAATAAAAGGAGTGTATTTCAAGGAATATTTGCTTTAATTACTTTTATCCAAATAATGTCATATCTACGCTACAATGAAATGTTACTATCTGCATTTTGCCATTTGGTAATGACATGTACAGAGAAGAAAATGTTGCTAATACACACATCACCCACCACAGGCTAGTTATAAGCTACTTAACAGGTCATGGTGGTTAATTGTAGACACGCCTGCTGGGCAATATTTTATCTTTAAGCCGACTGATACTTCATCCCTTAAACCTGCACATGATTTCAGAGGCTGCTGGTTCTCCCTCGGTCTTACGGACGTCTCGGGCCCGATTGTCAAATTAATTCTGGAATCTTTCACATCTCTCTCCTGACGACGTCGCAGTAACGGGCTGCAACCGGGGGACACGCCTATCAGTCTGGTTCTGAGCTGAGTGGAAAGGACGCAGCCCGGGCCGAACACGGACCCGCGTCGCTCCCCTTCCTTGCCGGCGCTGAGCTCTGCAGAAGGCAGGTGATCGTGAGAGACGCGCTTTTTTAACTTGTTCTCCGGAAATGTACTGTGTGGCATCTCTGCTGCAGAGCACTAAATCGGCCAGCGGACTGGATTTACTGACCAGAAGGTTGTAGGTGTCTGTTCTACAGTCCAGGGTGAGCTTTGGAAAAGTACTTTAGATAAAGAGAAGAAAAAAAACACATGAAGTTGCAAAGAATCCACACATGGGAAATCCCACTATTCCAAAAGAGCTTATCCAGCACCGGGTCACGGGGAGCCGAGAGTCTATTTCAGGAAGATCAGGGCCAGGGCGATTTAATTTTTTAAGGTGAGGCAGCCGTAATTCATACAGAGGGGCCAACCTTATCATAAGCCAATGAGATGTTTTAAATCGGTGAGTGACAGGGGATTGGGCACTCTGGGGACCAATTAGCTTTAAGATGGAGGCAGTGCCCCATGTGGCCCCGCCCCTGTATGCACCCCTGCTCAAGACAAAGGTACGGCAGTGGCTGGCATATCTGTGAAAGTGAATTTCAAAACAGAGCGTAACAAAGCAAGACAAAGGATATCATCGCTGCTTTGGCTTTTATTTAATGTTCTGTCACCACATTGCTGTGAGGCTGCGTATCACCCCTCAGGATCTCCAGCTCACTGCCTGGTCACAGTTAATGTCACGTCATTGACACCATTGCGTTTGTTTCACACATCGGCGAGTAGCCGTGACTGAGAATGGCGAGTGGACGGACACGTGCCTCCCAGACACGCCTCCCAGACACGCCTACCAGACACGCCTCCCAGACACGCCTCCCAGACACGCCTACCAGACACGCCTCCCAGGCACGCCTACCAGACACGCCTCCCAGACACGCCTACCAGACACGCCTCCCAGACACGCCTCCCAGACACGCCTACCAGACACGCCTCCCAGACACGCCTCCCAGACACGCCTACCAGACACGCCTACCAGACACGCCTCCCAGACACGCCTACCCACAGGCCTCTTCCGGATATACCAGCGTCTGGACAATCAGACTATCGTAACGCTGCGTCATTCCTGAGCGGTATGACCCCACAATGATGAAGCTCGTCCACACGTTACTATCCGTTTACTGGTAAATAAATTACTCATCGGTGACGCAGGTTTCCTCTGATAATGTCCCCGGTTATTCAGCACGCGTGTGTCGATTTTACTGTGACATTGAACGTCGATTAACCATCCATGATTTCTGATCATTATTTTGTATTCATTATTCATTCATGACTTTTTATCACTATTTGTTTATTCACTATTCATGATCTTTGGGCACGGAAAAAGAGCTTATGCGACTGCAGATAAGTTATGGTCACTTGTATTTTATAATTACATGTAATATATAAGAAATTTAGATATATAAAGTCTACAGTGAGAGGAATTCCCTTCTCCTTTTTTTGTATGACAGAATAACCAGAAGGTTGTACAGTCAGACACCGTATGATGACATTTTGGCGAACAATGGACCACATGTACGTTGGTGGTTCCACACGATTTTACTGTAACAGAGCTGAATTCCTATTGCCTGACGTGACAGGAAGACGTCATGGCCTTCATAATGTTTGTCATGATGCTGACGTAAACAAACCTACTTTGCTGAAAATCAATAGCATGCACAATTATTTACACTTCATAATACTTGATAACGAACAAATGTGTTACCGGTTTACGCATTTACTGTATTGTACTTTTTGTCATTATTTTAGAGTGTACTCTTTCTACTTACAAAAATTTTACTCTAACCCAGGTCTGCAGTAGACTATGGCTATCTAGGTTTGTGTAAGTACACGCTATGCCTGAAATATCTAGGTTTGTGTAAGTACACACTATGCTTGCCTGAAATAAATGAGAGAATCTCCTAACAACTCATTTCTCAGAATATATCCCCATTGTTAAGTGATGCATGACTGTATATACAGATTAATTAATGTAGGTAATGGGTCACAGTGGGGGCAGCACAGTGACGCAGTGGTTAGCCCTGTTGCCTCACACTACTGGGACCAGCGTTTGAGTCCCCACCACGGCTCCATGTGGGTGTAGTTTGCATTTTCTCCCATGCCGAGGTTAACTGGAGTTACCAAACTGCCCATTGGTGTGCATGTGTGAGCGGATGGTGCGTGAGTGTGCCCTGCGATGGGTTGGCCCCCCGTCCTGGGTTGTTCCCTGCCTTGCGTCCATAGCCTCCGAGATAGACTGCCGTGACCCTTAACAGGACAAACACTTACAGAAAGCGGATGGTTGGATGGATGGATGGCCACAGTCTATAATAATTATGGTGGCTCAGTGGGTAGCAAAGTGACCTCACACACCCCCGGGGACTGGGCTTTAATTCCCGCCCCCCTTGCTGTCTATTTCTGCGGATTTTGCATGCCCTACTTTGCAGTTTTCCAAAAACATGCGGATCGGCATTTCTAAATCGGCCACAGGGGGTGAGTGTGTGCCTGGCGAGGGGCTGGCATCTCATGCAGGCTGCCCCCTGCTCCCTGCCTTGTGCCCTGTACTGCCACCTGCCTCGTGCCCTGTACTGCCCCCTGCTGCCTAGGACAGGCTCCAGGATCGCTCTACCCCAGCAGTGGGTGCATATATTAATTATTCCTTCTACTGATTTGCTAAAATAAACAATTGCTTTTCTGAACTAAAAACCTTCATTCACACAACTGACTGTATAAAAATGAATGGAACGAGACCTCTGGGAGAACAGCGTTGAGTCCTTCACCGATAATCTTCATTTTAATTTATTTATCCAGCAAAGTGCAACCAGCAAAAAATACATGTTCAAAAACGCCTTTCCTGGGGAATTCCGAATCTCTGTTTCAACAGATGTCAGGTGCTCGGATTTCATCTGACAGCGGTGGGAGTGAGTCTTCCCGCCGTCCAGATGTCCGTGCGCGTGCCTGACAGCTGTATTAGCGGGTGGAGATTACGCTGTTTGTTTTGCTGAGCCTCGTCGTCACCAGCCACCGTCCCCCCGGGCAACCGTGCGCCGAGCCCGCCGTGTCTCAGAACACTCAGAAATAATTCCACAAATTGACCACGGAACATGCTCTGTCCTTTCATAGAGAGATGTCGCCGTGGAGATAAATTGTTCTGACCTAAATGGAGTTCTTAATGGAGTTCCGTGCGGAGTGCTCACTTTCTACCTTTCTGTTCCTATTGGCCAATTCGATGTTCTGCTTTTGCCCTGAAATTGAACCATTAATGAAATAAATTTGTCGTTAAAACACTAAGGAGTGCCACTTATACACACGGATATAAAAATTCAGACCCATTAAACATTCCAGCAAAAACCTGGCTTCTCCAAACAATGCAGAAGGGAAAACAATCATTTATGCAAGCATAATATGTACAATATTACATAAACATTTATGGCAAGAACCGGTACTGGTGTTCATTAAAGAACATTTATAAATAAACCATAACAGTTCAATTATGCACGACTTAATGGTCGCATCATTTCCTAAGTGTTTTTTTTTTTTTTTGCATCTGCATACAAATGCTCTTATTGCACAACTGCTCAAATCGAAGGCAGCTGAATTAATAGGAGAAGATAAAAACAGTGGTATTTCTCGCTGACCGGTGACGGGTACATTACTTGCAAATATACACAGTCTCAAGGGAGTTTGCCTTTAACTAGCGTTGCGTCAAGGAGAGCTAATGAACAACTTATTTCCACTTTGCATTCATATGTTAATGTTCTGCAATTAGTCAGTATATCTCCGCTAATCCCTTAAAGAGTCTTTTAAAAGGTTTACCGGGGATTTGGGCACCCATATGAATATCATATTTGCGTTTTTCTCAGGCCGTGGGGAGCAGACTCTGTGCAAACCATAGTGCCGGTTGCTGATTAAGTGCTTCTGATTGGAGACATACAGCCCATCAATCTGTCAATCAATAGCTGATCGCAGAAAAAAACGAAACAAAAAAACATAGACTGCTAGTTTAAGTTTGCGGCATGGCTGGTTGACAGAAAAGATCTGTCAGTGCAGAAATAATTCTCACTTTAAGGACAGCTGTGCAATGTGGTCGCGGGGTGGTTCTCATTGGCTTGTGTGTCTTGTTTTGCAAACCCAGAATGCATTGCCCAAAGTCCTCACACACTGCCACAGACATATTTTCGGAGGTGCCTATCTGGGCCGTCCAAACGGAACACACGCTGGCCCAATTATCCAGTTCACTTTCACTCTTGAAATGCAAGGCCCATCTGGTGCCGGGCAGGCAGAAAGCCTGCGTTTTCCTCAGCTTTACCTTCAGTAAAGCGAGACCCCCTCCCTTAATTAGAGCTAAAAGAGGTTGTGCGCCCCTCTGCAGCATCCCTAAGGGATGCACCCCAGGGACGGATTACGGACCGGGCCAGCGGGGCAGCTGCCCAGGGGCCCTTGGGGTGCAGGGGGCCCGTGGGGCCCCTAGCCCAAAACAATTTGCAACGCTTATCAACAATGTATTTTCGTTTGTCGATTTCTACATTCTGTGATCCTCTACCTACAAGGGCCCCTGACCCTATAGGGAGGGCGTTTGGCTGCCAAGGGCCCTTGAATTGTGGTGGTTGTGGTGGTGGTGCTGGTGGTGGTGGTGGGGGCCCTCGCGAACGTTTTGCCCAGGGGCCCACACAACCCATAACCCGTCCCTGCGGCACTCCTGTGAAAGGCGTTTCACTTGAACAAGCCAGCAATGGCCGCTCCACGAAGGACTAAGTGACAATCAAAGGAAAATGCCAAGTCACCTTCCCAGAAAACACTACATGGGGAAAATTTATTTAAAAAATAATAGTAATACTTGATAAGCTGACTTTTGACAAAAAACTTAAGAAAAATGAATTTGGGATTCCAGGAGAAACACCAGGAAAACAAACAAACAAACAGAAATTAATACATTGCTGCAGCGCCATGTCATGGCAAACCAGGCTGAAAATGCCTGCACAGAGAGGCTCGGTGATCCGATATTATGAAACAACTCTCATATCTTCAGTGTGCAACATGATAAACGGCATTCCCAAAAGATAGCAATTTGCCTACTATTCACCCGTAAGGCAGTCAGCTTCTAGCAATGTGGAGAGGGAACAGTCAGTATTAAACAGGAAGTCATATTGCCTAATTACTGTGCCTTTCTACATTCATTTTTTTGTCGGTATCACATTTCAGAGGAAGCAACAGGGGTAACGCTGGGTAACCATGGATTATAATGTCCATTCTGTGCATCTAATGCATAACACGAAATACATCTCAGACAAAAATGAATTCATGGCCCCCTAAAACAGCTGAAAATGGTTTCAGACCTCTCTACAGAGTAACAAGATTACTGAATAATAAGCCACTGGCTCTTATTATGCCTAAATAAACTGGATCTTTCAAGGAGTGCTACTGGTTGATAGGAAGGATGGAAATAAATCAAACGCAGACATCCAGGCACGCAATCAAGGGCTGTGACAGCTAGCACAATCAGGACGTGGGCTGTGCTGTGAATGGCTGACGGGGAACTGCCTTCCTGGGCATCGTCCAATGGGGTCGAAGGACTCACCGGACGTCACCAGGGTCCTCGGTGACCAGCACGTCCGTCTTGCAGCTGGCCAGAGGGTTGATGGAAAGCTCCACAGGCGGCACCACGAAGCTCTTGCTGACAGGCAGCCACAGACCCTGGCCCAGGCTGTAGGAGGACCTGAGAGAAAGCAGGCTGACAGACTTAAAGAAACGAACATTAAATGTTTAACAGGCAGGGTTCAGGCAGAAGGTACACCAATATTAATTACCGGCACGGAGCATGCAGGGATAACTTGGGGAACGGCAGCTGGACAGGAGACCCCGGGTAGTAGCATGGGAAATTAGGACCAGTGTTTCTTGCAAGCTAGCTCTCTGTTTTATTAATATCAGCCTGAAAACTTTTCATTTTCACACACACTTCTGTCAGAAAACCCGAATCAGCACTTCAATCACAGCTTGTCGGGGAAAAAAAAAAAAACAAGCAAACTTATATTTGTATAAATCCACCTTGATAATTTTATATTTCACCACGACGGGATGATCCGTCTTACTCGTACAGCACCGCGAAAGGCGGATTTTAATATTTATAAGAGGCCATCGACAGATGAGACTCAACAAACAACTGGATAAATAAATCATCAGATCTCATCTCCAAAAACCACGCACATTGCCTTTACTTAAATTAGATTTTGGAGAAAAAAAAAATCGATATCTGAATTCCCACTCCTCAAGTTCAAATCGAGATAAATGCATTATATAAACGTAAAAGCCTGCGTGTGCTTTCTTCATGTTTATTTGAGGAAATTTAGTGTGTAGCTCCCTACCGATCCAGCGCCCGTGTGCGTGATGTGGAGAAACCCTATGCTAGAATTCAATTATGCAGTGAATAAGTATAATCGATACCCACACAGGCTCATGAATAAGATTCCGATAGCCGAT
The DNA here is from genome assembly GCF_023856365.1 of Brienomyrus brachyistius. NCBI lineage: Eukaryota > Metazoa > Chordata > Actinopteri > Osteoglossiformes > Mormyridae > Brienomyrus > Brienomyrus brachyistius. Next base: position 6,467,121 of record NC_064539.1, on the reverse strand, counting down.
CACGGGGCTGTCTCAGTGATGGACATCTTAGCGGCATCGATTGCTCGCCCGTTCCGTCTCTCAGGAAGGTGACGGATGAAACTCAGGGATCCTTTAAGATACACTGACTTACTTCAAACGGCAGATGCTAATGTCTAAGGGGGCTACATAGCTAAAAATGCCATTTTGAAGCACACTCAGTTTGTTTCCCCTTCTTTGTTTAAATCTCCAACTATCACAGCTGAAGCACATTTCAAATTCACATTTTTGCTACTTTTTCTGGTTCTGCTTCGCTAAGAGCTCTCATGAGGGAGAAAGAATCATTATCTGGGTTTACCTTAAAGTGTCTCCTTGATGTCCTTGATGGATATTTACACGTTCTACGGCACGGACCGTTCTGTATCTGTCACATGAAGACCAACACTTTCGGAACTCAATATAGCATTGCTGGTGTGCGCTGTTCCACAATCACACCGCAAGTAATGTTGACGAGAACCAGGTGAACGCGTAGAGAGGCAGACAAGACGGGCCATCTGATTGGATGGCTCGCTCTCTGGCGCGCGTGCTCTTCTCCCAGTGTCAGGCTGGAGATGTTCCTGTCAGCAGAAGTGCACCTTCTCCACAAGGCTGCCACTAAGCGCTCTCAAAAAAGCCCCGCTAACTGAAGACGCTTCCGCTGCCCCCCGGTGGACTCTCGAGCTCGATGCGGAAACAGGAGCAGCGAAAGAGGCTGCATTTCGCGGCCAACCGGTCAGCCAGGCGAAAATAAACACAGGCTGGATTACGGAAAACCCAGGTAGGGGAGTGAGGCACTGCTAAGAGGTCAAACCTGAGACTGACTGTTTGTTTACCTGAATATCTTCTCTGGAGCTTGCTCTCCTGTTACCAGGTCATAGCCCTTCTCCAGGTTCGTGTAAGGCCAGGGGCTGAAACACACACGGCAGGGTCAGTACGGTGCTCAGTCTCTCCTGACGCTTCCTCAAAAAATATTCAGCTATTTAACGTTAAATAATTTGGAAGCATCTAACATCTTCACTCATGGGAGTTTTACTTACACAAAAATGTTCTGAGGGCAGAACAAAGAAACAAGAGCATAAGAAATTTACAAACGAGAGGAGGCCATTCGGCCCATCAGGTTCGTTTGCGGAGAACTTACCTAATAGCTCAGAGCCGTTAAAATCTTATCTAGCTCTGATTTAAAGGAATCCAGGGTTTTAGCTTGCGCTACACTAACAGGAAGACGATTCCATACTCTAACTACACGCTGTGTAATGTGTACATGTGTGCTTTCTCAGATTAATTTAAAAATGTTCTAGTATTTAAACTAATATTAAAATAGCCATTTGGCCGAACAGCATCCAGACCTGTTAGAATCTTATATACCTGGATCATGTCAGAGAGGTAACCAATCAGATTCTAGAGAATGTGGGTCCAAGCAACTAGAGGAGGCGGGACCGACCAATCAAATGTCTTGCTCCTGCCTCCTGCAGTTGCTTAGAACCACCTCTTCTGTAATCTGATTGGTTATTTTTCTGAACCAATCATTTTTCCCCCCTCATAGCATTTCTATGTAATTAAAACTCCCACAAGCAACATCTCGCTCTTGAAAAAAGAACAAAAAGAAGAGGTTAGTAAGAACATATTCAGAAGAAAGGATGTGACATACAGTGAGGGGTTTCTTCTGAAATAACCGGGACGTACCCCTCATTTTGGCCCCAGTCGGTGCGGACGCAGAGGTGCGCGTGGTCCGGATCGGGGGAATATCCCTCGTGACAGCTGCATTCTCCTGCGGGGGAGAGAATGGCAAATATCTTCATTCACAGCGCTGGGGAGCATATCGCTCATCTCTCGTTGGGTTACCGCGCTCGTCCATCACAGGGAGGGAACTCCGAAATAATCAGCTGCTGGGCGACTCCTGCATATCCTCTCAGACGTCCCTCTGCATCAAAACTCCCCTCACCCCTCCACAGTTACACTCCAGCCCTCCGGAGCCATCCGCCTCCCTCCCTCGGGGCCTCTCTCTCCTCCATCCCCTGCTGCTCCATCTCTGACAGCTGTACCTCCAGGGCGAGGGGAAGGGAAACCATGGCGATCTGGACTGAACGTCTCGGCCAAGAGTAGGGGAGCTGAAAATTCACAGGAGTGAATGTGTGCTGCCCTGTTTGCTGTCATTACTAATTATCTCCTTTAATTAGTATATTTTATACAGCAATTTACATTTTATATATGTGAGAGCATGGGTATACAGTATACAGCACCCTTATTTACATAAACTTAATTTTTTATTGTTTCTGTTAATTTGCATATGTTCTAATGTTAAATTGTGTTTTTTCTCTAATAAAATATTAAACATATTCTTTGACTGCCTAAGACATTTGCACCATACTGTATTTATGTAAATATACTATAAGTGGGCGGCATGGTGGTGCAGTGGTTAGCACTGTTGCCTCACACCTCTGGGACCCGAGTTCAAGTCTCCGCCTGGGTCACATGTGTGTGGAGTTTGCATGTTCTCCTCATGTCGTCATGGGGTTTCCTCTGGGTACTCCGGTTTCCCCCCCACAGTCCAAAAACATGCTGAGGCTAACTGGAGTTGCTAAATTGCCCATAGGTGTGCATGTGAGAGTGAATGGTGTATGAGTGTGCCCTGCGATGGGCTGGCCCCCCATCCTGGGTTGTTCCCTGCCTCGTGTCCGTTGCTTCCGGGATAGGCTCCGGACCCCCTGCGTTCCAGCAGGATAAGCGGTTTGGAAAATGAATGGATGGATGGATACTGACTATAAGTTGTGCTGAACTGACTGAAACAGTAATGATTTGCACTATTACTCATACATAAGTCTGTTTTATTAAATTTTAATTATTATTCTTTATTTATATGTTGTCTGTGAATGTATGCACCAGTACTGCCAAGACAGATTCCTAATACAGTAACCCCTCCACATTCATGAGTGTTAAGGGGCAGAAGACCCCCACAAATGTGAAAATTTACAAGTGATACTTAGCCCCCCCTAGGCTCGACCTGCAACAGTCTATATCCTGAAAAATATTATAAGAAAATAATTAATAAAATATTTATTTCCGATTTATAAACAAACAGTACTGTACACTTTGCATGTCAAATTGCTCTATCATTTCCCATATAGGCCTTTTCATATGACATATAAACCATGTAAATTATGCCCCTGTATGTACAAAGTTACTACTGTAAACAGTGGGAGCTCTACATTTTGGATCCATTATGAAAAATGCAAAATTTCCACCACTGGAAAGTTTCAAATTCACTGCGTGAAACGTGAGATTCCACAGTCACACAGACAGCCAACATGTGAGTGTGGCAGTGAGACAGAATCGAATATACGTAGTGTACTCAAGCCAAGACTGTTAATATTAGCAATACAGTATGCACTTTCAGGAACAAATATTATGCATCGCTAATATTTATATATGATTTTATACGATCCAAATCATTCTCAGGATTGTTTTTGGCTTACACATCAACTGCTAGCTTCTGAAATCTTTCAGCAAGCTCCAAAAATATTTCCATTTAGCTGTTCATAGCCAAGGCGTAAATAAGCAAACCCGTGAAAGTTACATTTTTGAATCTGGAAAAGCAATTCTACATACAGCTGTACACTGGCTAATAAAGTGAATTCAGATTTACACAATATACAGTATACATAGTATTTATAAGTCTACACTGCTCTACCTTCGGGATTTCACTCTGAATCACTGCATAAAGATAAGTCCCGGTGTTCATAAACATTTCTCCTGATCCCGAACCCTGAATTCTTTGGGTAAAGTGTCCATTGGGAGTGTTTTCACTGAACAGCTACCAGCCTAGCTGTATATATGGCCCACTGATGGCACTTTCTGCCTGACTTTAAGGGCATCCACATTGAGTGGCATGCCCAACATCAAAGCGCAAAGCTTGACTCAGCCCATTCTCTTGTACCATCTAAGCAATGGGACTGCGAGGGCGTTTGGAAAAGTACTCTGGGAAGTTGATTTATGATCTGCCAAGTGATATGAGCTTCCTGATCCATAAAAACAAAAGCAAAAAAAGACGTAGAAAAACAAAATCACGGATGAAGAACGGATGTCTGCTTGCCTATCTCTGTCTCTGCTGGAAACCGATGCACCCTTCTGTGGCCAATCAGATTCGGGCAGCCAGCTAATTTGAGATGCAACATCGTTTGTCTCGCAAATAATGCTTTTGGTGCCCTTTTTATAAGGAGCAGTCTGAGCGCTCGAACGAAACGACGTGTCCTTTGTTACTCATAAAACATACTGAGCCATTACCGCCATCAAAACAAAATCACTAAAAATGGATTTACATGGAAGAAAAAGGATTGTTGGTTTTCTAATGACTAATGAGGTTTTTGAAATAATGGGTGACAATTAGGCCATCTAGCAATCATTGTGTTTTGTCTTCTTAAAATTGCTTTAATATTAATTTTTGTAATAAAATGTCAGACATTAAGGTCAACTGCTATTCTCAGAATCACAGAATATGAATGTTTATTTCAGTCATTTTAGTTCGTACAAAAATTAATTATTACCTCCTGGCCTGTCACCAATAAACACCCATGGTGCAGTAAAAGCTTACAGTACCTGGGTCATTACAATTATAACTTTTATCCGGCCATAATAATGATGATCTACAGCTTTACGTAAAGACCTCATTATTGCTTGTGACTATATCACACTGTGTTGGTAATGAGGGAAATAAATTCAGGCCATAATTGTTTTCTGACCTCAAACAACATTTACTGACTTCTTCTGTGTGAATTATCTCCAGGTCTTTAAGGGAATCTTTACTTTAGAACAAAGCCAGACTGTTAAAAATATATCAATGTTAAACCCATATCCCTGCTTTGTTGATTAATGCAGTGTTTCCTAACCAATGCTCGACAAGGTTGCAGAGAACCGTCTGAATCCAATGTTTATCCACCCAGGGATCCAAGGACAGTCCATGTTTTTGGTCTCTCCCATCTCCCAACACACTTGAACCAAAGAGTCAAGAACACAGAATACCTGGTACAGGTGTTTTGAGAGCTGGGAGGGAGCAAAGACGTGGACTGTCCCGGGCTCCCTGACAACTGGGTTGATAAACACTAGATTATGAGATTCAGTCAGTTGTGTGTGACCTTGTTCAGAACCAGAAGCAGAGCCTTCAATGCAGCGAGCTGGGCTCAGCCTCACTAGTTTGGTGTGGAGCCCAGTTTCCCCTTCAATGGTGGTGTTTTTATTTGTTCATTTACACTTCTGTTTTCCAGCATCTTGTTTCCGGTTTTGTGGTTTCAGTCTCGTCTCTGGACTCACACTTTTGGTTAGCTGGTAGCCAGCTCTCACATTCCCAAGCTGTGGTGTTGGAGCGCTAACATGAAAGACAGACACATCTCCACGCGGCGAGCAGAGGCAGACCAGCCAAACGCCGAGCAGCAGTGGAGCTGGAATCTCGGCTGAGACGTTATGTCGAGCTGTGAAGCAGATTCCATTCAGTCTGAAATTTAACTTTTTATGCTAAAATTATGGTTTTAAGCAATATTCTTAGCTTACTCATTACCATTGAAATTACGTTGATGGTTTCATGGACACAAGAAGAAAACAGTTGTCGATACTTTGCAAGAATTATACTTTCAATAGACAATGAGCCACAAAGAGCTGTCATGGCAGATCTCGTTTAGATCTCGTGCTGTTTAAATTCCTGAAATTCTATTCACATTTTCTCATTGACGGTGCAATGAATAATCAGGCCTTATTGAGGACCAAGCACAATATGCCAAACACAATAACCTGATCCAGTGAATGACAACATCACAAATCGTCCATTCTCCCCTAGCAACGGAACAGAAAGGCCAGGAAGTCTTAACCTGAAATCTGCTGATTTAACTTTGGGAAAGACAACTGATGACCTTCTCACATCTCAGCATTGATTCAATGCAACAATTAGGTGGAAAACATGCGAATAGCACCATTTGAATTTCACCTTTTCTCAGCTGGAGACTTGCAGACCATTGAAGAAGCTTTAGCAATGCTAACATGAAGTGTTTGCATGTGTGTTCTAGCTTTTATTGAGATTGTTATTAAATGCCAATCAAACCACCCCAGCATCCCAATGTGATTTCATCCATTCTGATCACCTTTACTGTCCTTAGTCATCAGATGAGTAGCCAGCAGCTGTCAAGCCCATGCATTTACACCGCAGACAAATGCCATGCTATGCTAAAAGCACTCCCTTGTTGACACTTTCAATTCAAACTTTTCTACCGCATGTCAGGGACTCATATCTATCTCATCTTTTCTTCCATCTTGATCTTGACCACCTACATTCAACAAACTAATAAGCCACAGAAATGAAAACCGGATCACCCCGCTGTTGGCTAGCTTGACACTTCTTGCAAATCTTTAGAAGAACTGTTTTTGAACAGGTTTTGCATAGAGATTATTACATTACCACCATCCAGAAATACTGTTAATTCTGCAACCTAATCAATGAGAAGAAAACCCACGGCATTAACCAGGTACCCACAGCTAATTATCTACACCTGTGTCCAGAGTAAAAATAGCTGGTGAAGTTTGCTGCAGAGGGACAAAGACGGAGACATTTACTGTGCAACACAAAACTGTGAGGGTGATTCACTCAAATGCAAAAAGGAAAAATTTTAACAGACAAAAAAGAGAAGAAATGTATAAAATACGCTGGATTCGTGGGACTAATTATGCATGTCAAAAAGCAAACTCAGTCAGCCAGTCCCTGGAATGAGATTTAAGGGTCTAATAGACAATGACCAATGGGTCTGAAGTGGTGACCTTCCGATCACTAGCACAGCAGCCTAAAGCACTGAACCACACTCAGCCTCCCTGGAAGCTGATGGATTTAATTTTGCCTTGTGACCCAGTGAATAATTTCAGGCATTCCTTAAGGAGCAATGAAGCCATACAGTGTTTCCCATAAATCCCATAAATTTCCGGGGTGCGGGGGTACCAGGGCGTGATTTACTCCCGTCATACCTGTCCCATCGTGGGCCCTGCTTCAGGTGGAGCACATTACTCCCTTTCATTCCCTCCCAGAGTGAAGGACGGTGAGGGCGGTGTGCTGCTTTGCGGGGAGTGACCCGACATGCGGCCGGGGCGAGATGCGGCAGGCGGGCAGAGCTATTGGCACTGGAGGCCGATGCGATCAGAAGCCACGTGGGCATGCTGCTCAGACAGGTTCAGGTGCCACAGCTCGCCGAGACAAAGCGATCGGGCATTCAAAGCACGCTGCGCTTTGCCTGGCTGCCTCCCCATGACTGGCTAATCTCGCATCGGAGCGCTCGACTTTCATCTAATTGTTGGGGGAGTTTACTTACATGTCGGTGACGGGGCGGGGGGAGGTATGAGGGATGTAAATCTCATTACTTTTATTACGGCTTAGAAGAATCCACCGTTTTCTACCCGTTTTTCACTAATAAATGCAAGGGATCTTCCCAAAACTGAAATAACAAAGGAATTACTTTGATTCTGAATATTTAGCCATTAAATAAAAGGAAAATGCTAAGAAAACAATTTGAACAAGAGGGGGAATTAGTACCTTTTAAGTATTCAACATAATTACATGTAATACTAATAGATATTATGTATAATGAAGCACAAGAGACACCATCAATTTTAACCAAATTAACAAAACACATCCTATTCTGGAAAATATACAGACACCAGCTTTTTATAACATCTGGTGGCTGTGACATCCATCTTCGAGCCATTTATCCTGGTCATGGTCACATGGGGGCCTGGATCCTATCCCAGGCAGCGGGGGCAAACCCTGGACAGGATGCCAGTTCATCACAGGGCACCTGTAATCACGCTCTGAGGGTAATTTATAGATGTCAGTTAGCCAGACTACATGCATCTGGTCAAGGAAAGGCATATGACAGAACATACATCACTACACGCTGAGAAGAGGTCGGATTGAAACTCCATACCATGGTGGTGAGAGGCGGGAGGTCGGGGCCCCCAGCAAGCATGGCGTCCCGGAGAGCTGGGGAAGTCTTTATGGATCCATGATAGAAAAGCAGCTTTCGTCTCATAATCATATTAAATGGACAAATCCGAGAAAAGACACTGAATTGAGTTACACTCTCGGTCAGTCTCTTGGAAAGCCACTCTTACAATCTCATCGCATCTCATCCCATCTCATCCCCTTCACCAACTATCACCATTACGACGTCACAGAGCTCCTCTGGCCAGGAAGATTACGGATAAAAAGTCATTTATTGCCTCGGCCATTAGCATCTTAAATGCTTCACAATAAGTATTCGCATTGGCTTTGTGATTTTTATCACCCGCTTTTATTACTTGCAGTGTTGTCTGATGCCAAGTTATGTATGAGCCGAGTCTCAGTGGGATTCCTACCACTTTGTAATGGACAATAACATTTTCTTGAATCTTGAAGAAGAGTAGAGGGAGACATTTGTGTTTTTCACATATTTATTTCCAGGGCTCTAAGTTTACGAGTATACAATATACGATTTACGAGTATACAATATACGATTGTATCAATAATCGAGTAATCAACCGATTAATCTCAGGATTCATCGAGTGACCCTGATATATAATATAATATAATATATAGTAATATAGTATATATAATATAATATAATATAGGAGGCAGGAATCAACCAATCACAGAGTGACACATACAGTCAGTTTAAGTACACTACAGTAGCTCCTTTGACTTGCATGTTTTTAGACACTGGAAGGAAATATCTGCAGAATAGCCACCACGCAGGTAAACATGCAAACATGTACACAAAGTGGGGGTGTGCGGCGACATCGCGACTCACCGCGCCATTCTGCCACACTGACAGGCTTGCACGATGTGTGCTGTTAAAATATCATCATGCCATGTCATACATAAGCAACTGTCACATCGCAAGGACCGCGATAGTCTGCTGATTTGGACCCTCATATACTATACACCTTTCTTCTACCATATTGGCAAGTAATCAAAAAGGAACATTTTAATCAATGCTTTTTAGTAATGAATCGAGTTTAAGTAAATAATCATTACAGCTCCAATACAATAAAATATAAGATGAAAACCAGGTATGCTATCAAAAGACCACATGAGATTGACAACATTGTCTTAAATGAAGCAGTTTATTACATTCAATGGGGAGGGTCATTTTAAAAATAAGTATTTTCAAAGTGTAAATACAGTGAGAGTTTTGAATGGACTCACACACACACTGCAGTTTATCATCCATGAATCAGACTATCCATATATTCTGCTCCAAACTAAATAAGATGCATACATGCTGTTTCAATGCAATTTCGAAGAATAAGCCAATGTTTCCAGAAGCTGTGATGCGCTGGCATCCCGCTCAGGCCAGACTGCCAGCTCACTGCAACCACGCACCAGGTAAGGCATTATGGGAAACGGATGTTTTGAATGCTTCCGAATCAGCAGAATGAAAGATTCTTCCAGAAATTACACCTGGAAAGTCAACCCCAATCTGATTTAGAGATTTTTACTCCTACAATTTCCCTCTGGTGATTACATTAACAACTTTTCTCCACCATAACCATGAAAGTAACAAATTGGGTGCTAACCACAGTACTTAGGCTCAGTCTGCATCTGATTGGTCACTGTTCCATCTCTGACGCTTCTAGTATAATCCAAACAGAATAATTCATAGGTGACCCGAAACACTGAGCAGCAATGCTACTAGGAAATTATTTTCAGGTAGCAGTCAAGAATCCCCGCACTAACAGAAAGCGAGTCCCCCCCCCCCCGAATCATGAACCGAGGAGAGGGAACGCCTTCTTGTACTTCCCTACGACAAGCCAGTTTCATCTGCGACGCTGAAAGATGCTTGTGAATAGGGCTTTTGAAGTCTCGCTTGAAAATTTCCTTTATGCCACTGAAGAAGGCTCTTCTTTCTCTGTCCCCTGTATCCGCTGTCATCTACTGCCACAGAAGATGAATAAGCAGCACGGAATGCCATTCCGCGACAATAAAGACTCTGGTTTGTTGTGTCTCTTGACCGGAACCGTTTCAACAACACGGTCGCTTGACCGCACTTATGAATATTTACATGTTGTCAGCGGCCCTCGAATATACGCCCTGCTGAGGGAGTGGGGAGGGGGGGGGCACATGGGAACCACTTCAGGTCCGTGTGAGATGATGCTGGTGGCTGTTCACAAAAAGAAGGAACTTGCAGTCACACACCTTAACATGTCACTCGAAACTTCTCCGTAACCCCTGGTAACAGCTTTACATTTTATATACTTAGCTGATCATTTTATGCAAAGCGAAATGCATCTTTTTGTTTGAACTCAGGGTCAGACAGTTGTTGGGCCAGTTAGGGTTAACGGCCCAATGGTGACATCACTCGATGAATGACATCATGATTGACTCGACGTTCTGATCACAAGCACAGCAGCCTTACCTGCTGAAGCACCCCCCCCCCCCCAGGGACATGAAAGTGAGGAGACAGGAAGAACATGGTGCTCTTTACCAGAGAACCAATGTCAAAAATATCTTATGGGTATGACACCCCCAACATCTAAGACTCAGGAACAGTGGTGGACTTTAGGTGAACATGATTAAAATTCACAGCTTCCCTGGAAAGCAGGAGTTTCCTACGTGGTGGTGACTGAAATATGAACACATCTGGCAAAGCGCTCCTTTGCTGGAATAATCCTGAATGGCTGCAGATAGACTGTTTCATGGCTCTCCAAGCCGCTGACATGCAAAGCCATTACACCGGCTGCTCGACTCCTCACACAGGAACAGTGCGGTGAGACGAACAGGCGACACGAGTGGCCGAATCCTGTAGGACAGGCCCATAGTGACGGATTTAATGAGTGAGACCGGGCAAAGCAGGCTTGAATAGAGAGGGCTTCTCAGCGACTACCTACACCAATATATCTCAGCTGGAGATCGCAGCCCAAAAGTGGGGCATTTTCACTGTCGCAAAGTGTGTGGTTAAAATATTTTGAAACATTTTCTACTGACTTTTTTATTTTTAATGGTGCATGAAAGCATTCATTTACTTAAATAAAAATATTCTGAAGGCAGAAAGAAAAATTGGTTCGTCGTAGGAGGAGGCAAGATCGACCAATCAGATGTCTTGGTCCCACCTCCTCTACTTGCTTGGACCCGCCTCCTCAACAATCTGATCACTCTGATTGGTTGATCCTGCCTCCTCCGACATCAGACAACACCACAAGTAATAAAAGTGAAAACTTCAACAAGCTTGTGCACAATGTTCTGTTTACTATTAGTGCACTATATTTTTGTGAAATAAATTTGGTTCATTAAAAATTTGAGTCGTGATGTAATGACCCAAAGATAAATGTGGATGCCGAGGGTAAATCCCGCTCATCTCCGCTACGCGGACACCCCACCCTGCGAAGGCAGCTGAACATGGTGGACCTCACACCCACCTGCCGCAGACCAGGAAACATCGTTTTTATGTAACACCTGAATATATGCAAATCTGCAGTCTTGTTATGCTCAGTTCACTGTGTATGATGCTCTTGATCTGCAGGGTGAAACCACTGGAAAACCCACACAAAGCACCGGGAGGACATGCCTACCACGCTCACGCAGAGCTGGAGGCGGGACGCAAAACTACAACCCTGGCACTGTTAAGCCGCCACTATGGTTTTAAAATGCGACCGCTTGCGGGCCGGCACTAAATAAAAATAACAATAAATGCATCAAATTTATTTTAGAAAATCGCTTGTTTCATGTCAGCACAAATGTTTCCTTTTCCACTGCAGCTGCTTCTGGTCCAGAAACTAACAGCTCTGCAGAGAAAACTCCTCCGCTGGGAATTACCTGGGCGGCTAAAAAAAAATAAAAATCTGTGCGCTATAAACAAAGGCTTGGCCCTTTTTCTACCCATTTGGAGCTGGCGCCAGTCCCACTGCTCGCTTCCCACCCAAACCATGCATCTCCGACGCCAGTGGAATCCAATTTTAGAGTGACCCACGGCCGGTGAAATGCCGACGCGCCGTTTAGCGCTGAATGACGTCCGTTCGCTGCTGTCTGGCGAATTCCGGCTGGGGACGGCTCACTGGGGCATCGTTAAGGGGGAAAATAAAAGATGAAGGACTGTGGGGGATATGGGGAGGGGTGTGGCGCCACAGGGGGCCCACAGGAGGTCGCAGCCATTTTGGGAGGTGTTTCCGTGACTCTCTTGCCCGAAGACTGCTTGAGAAATGCTCTCGTAAGCTTCATCTACCGACTTCTGTGAAACAATCTGCTAATTTGAGGCAGAGAGCCGGACCCGGACTGGTTTTACCTCAGCTTGACCTCCATCTGCTGCAATGTTCGTACTTTGCCATACATACACAGCCTCCTCTAAAATCAAAATGGACCTTGCAGCATTATATAACAAAAACCTCCATCACACCAAATCTGTGAAGCAGCCAGGATTGTGGGTTATTATAAAGGTCAGATAACGCGAGAGGCGGTAGGGTGCGGCTCAGTGGGTTAGACCGTGGTGGCTGTGATCGGAAGGTTGCCAGTTCAAATCTTGTTCTCAGCAGAATAGTCACATGTCTGTTGGGCCCTTAAGCGAGACCCTCAACTCCCCGAAAATGCCCCAAAGCAACCAGATAAGCGGCTGACCCTGCAAATAGACCCCAAGCTTTCAAGTATATATCGCTGCAGTTGGGAGTCGAATGAGAGGTGCAATGTTGAGTAGGAGGGGTTTATAACAAGGGTTAGGGTTTCAGATGATAAGTAATAAACCCCTCCCACACTGCCCCTTCCAATCAACATTCAGCTCCTGGGTGCAGCGATACGCCTCCTCCAAGCTTCACTCTCATGTGTACATATGTGTATGTCACAAAGAAGAGCATGATGGGAAATCTGTGAAAACTAAAGAACTCCAACGTACTAGTAGTTGTGCAAATGGCAAATAAAACCTAATTCCGTTTACTCCTGTGACATCATGCTCTTGTGACCCGAACGTTTAATGTAAATACGGGAGGAGAAAAATCTATCATGAGTATTAATCTGGGACGGCAGCCACTCCGGATGAAAAGGCACCTTTAATTAGGCTTGACAGCAAAACGGAGTGATTAATTTAAAGAACGCTCTACTCTTGCACGGGCCCAGAGACTGCATATGCTGGTCGAAGAGGATGAACTCTCCAACGCGGAAGGTTAAATCAGGAAACGAAGCAATGTTACTGGTTAAAGACCCAGTGCTCTTTTGGTGGGGGTGGGAGATTGAAGTCGTCCAGTTAAGCCGATTAACCCATGGCGCTTCAAAAACGGGTGGGTAAAACGCCCAAAATGGCCATTCGGTCGCTTAACAGCTGCATTTACTGAAACACGCCACCGTCCGGGTGACAGTTTGAAAGGGGAGTTTATATAGCTGAAATTAAACTGTGGCACCATATTTTAGCTCAACAGCCCCTTCACAACACTCTCCTCAGATACAGCCCTGGATCAAAGTGTCAGTGAGCAAGAAATAAATTGTACAGTTTAGGAAGAAAGAGGCCGGCAAGCTGCGCTCCTTAGTGTAAGAAGCACATCAGCCGTGATTTTCTCCCCAGACCAGAACAATGGCAATTCTATTTTCTTGATTTTTTCATAATGCCGCCGAGACGCCCCCAATTATAACTCACAAAGTAACTTATGGCTGAAGGTCAAAAGGGAAGAAATTAGCTTGCCGGGGGATCACCTAGAGGACAGCACCATCGCACCAGTGCTGCCATGGAGTGCAAGGATGAAACAAATCAGTACTTCAGTAAAAGATGTTCATGTCCGCATTTGTCCTCGACAGCAAAGAAAAGTCAGAGCAGTAAAGATTATTTCGCCTTCTCCTCAAATACCAAACGTGAAATTCAGCTTCCTAATACATCATTAAGAGTCTAAATGCCAAATGATTATGATCACGACAGACCAGATTAATTACAGAGTAAAATAACCTGATCAAAGAAGATGATTTAAGTGGAAAACGTCACACCACATTAAAAGGTTAGGGGCCTGAAAGCCGTGTTATACAGACGTTGTAGCTAATTAATTAATCTACGTTAATTAGCGAATGAAGCATTTTTGAGAAGCGATTGTACGTTTGCTAGAAGCATGCATTTCTTATTGATGAATGCAGTCCGGAACACGTGCTTTGTGGAGGTTACACTGTGCACGGGTTAAGTGAGTTATAGGTGCATGCACACACACACCTGTTATTGTACAGACTGGAGTAGTATTCATTTAGACACTGACTTGGAAAAGAATTTCATGTACTGTAACTTACTTCAGTCGTTCTGATTATAAGGTTCACAGAGAAATCTCTGCTTTCTCACTCTCACCCTTTCTGCGTGTGTTTGTATCCATTTGTGTGTGTGTGGGTGGGTGTTTGTATGTGTGTACATGTGCGTCTGTGTCAGTCTGTGCCTTTTTGCATATATATGTGGGTGTGCATGTCTGTGCCTGTCTCTATGTGTCTGTCTTCTGTCTGTGCATGTCTGTATGTGTATTTGTCTGTGTGTCTGTGCTTGTGTCTGTGCCTGTTTGTCTGTGTGCCTGTCTGTGTCTATGCATGTCTGTGTGTCTGTCTGTGTCTGTGCCTGTCTGTCTGTGTCTATGCAAGTCTGTGTGTCTGTCTGTGTCTGTGCCTGTCTGTCTGTGTCTGTGCATGTCTGTGTATGCATTTGTCTGTGTATATATTTGTCTGTGTGTGTTTGTGCCTGTCTGTCTGTCTGTCTGTACTTGTCTCTGTGTATGTGCGTGTGCGTGCGCCTGGCCCATGCCCTGCTCACACAGTTGTTGCCCCCACATGTGTTGGCTAGCCGTGTGTGCCTCGGCGCGTGCCCACCTGTCTCCTGGTCACAGAGGTGCTCACAGGGGTCCGTGGTTCTCTGCCCGCAGTAGTCCTGCACCCACTGGGAGGTGATGTTGTTCTGGTAGTACAGGGTCAGCCTGGCTGGGTTCAGCCAGTTTGACAAGTCCAGGTAGCTGCCCATGCTGACCACAAAGCTGCTGCCTGAGTACAGGGACAGAAGACAGCAATCAAAAGATCAGCAACACAGAACGTCTCAGCGTGCACTTTGTTTGCTATGGGCCTGTGATTTCGATCAGATGCAATAACGCCGGCTCAGCAAGAAGAGCTGTGTATTTTTCAACAAGTAAATTAAATTAAATAGGTCAAATTATAATTATATTAAGTGTGTATGATTTTGGAAAATATTTTAGCGATCCATCATGTGCATTATCAAAAAAAAAGATTTCATAATTTGTCATTGTTAAAAGGATTATGTACTGCTAATTTAAAAAAGGAAAAAAAATGCACAAACTGCTGAAGCAGTAACAGTATTAAATTATAGAGCGTGTGTTATGGAGGGTAACTGTAGCCATACAGCTAATCTCCCCCATGCAGTTGGCCCGGAAAGTTCTCTCCAGTAATAAGCACATTTTAACACAGCCGCCACATGCCCCGCACTGCAGAATTGTGGGAATCCTATTTACCGTGAATCAGCCCGGCGACACTATTTGACCCAATGGCGCCTAACAGATAATCGTCCAATGGCTTTCATGTCGATTCCTTTTATTTACTCCTCCGCTAAGATTTAACTTAAGTTAACCCGTCTTCATTTGCTTTCGGAACAAATCTTTAACTATATGCAGCGGGGGGGGGGGGGGGGGGGGGGGATCAAAGTTGTCAGTTTTACAGTAATGCAGTTTGCGTCGCTCCTCTGGTTTAACGAGACGAGAAAAATCAATGCTAATGCAGTCGGACTGCAAAGCCCGGCGAGCGGATTTTATTTCCATTTGTGTCACCCTGTGTAGCGAAACCAAGCGGTACAGGGACAAATATGATCTAAAAAAAATAAAAAAACACTTTATAATAGCAATTTAATAGCTGGCTGAATCCAAAACTGAACTGTAAAGGCTGTGAGCAGGAACTGAACTTTAGTCTCGTTAATCTGACATAATTAGAAGGGAAACTAGGGAGAGAATTAATACCCATCTTCGACAGGACATCGGCTCCCCCCAGAAGAGCATTTAAGCACCGGGTCAGAGATAACGGCACCCTTGTTAAAGAAGAAGGCCGCTTCAGCGATGTTGAGACAGGCACCGGCTTAATGAGCTGACTGATCTTTATTTTATTTCTTTCTCTCATGGTGTTAAAAAGTTGAAGGTGTGGTCTAACACTGTGGATTTTAACTGACACCTGGAGGTGATTCAGAGCATGGGGGCTGTTTAGGAGCCAGCCGACATGGAAGGCATCGCTGTGACTTGGCTTTGGATTTAAAAGTCACAGATGATGTGTTTGCAAGCCATGGATGTTTATGTAGACTGCTTGCTCAAGGATCCGACAGTGATATGATCGCTGTGTCAGGCAGGGGATTTGAACCTACAACCTTCTGGTCACATGGGCACAGATTCATAACCTGCTGAGCCATACTGTGCCTCATCCATCCAGCCATTTACTTATCCAGGAGAGGGTTATGGTGACCTTGGCACCTCTCCCAGTAATCACAAGGCACAAGCCTGGGAACACTCTGGATGCATTGCCAGGACAGACACACTATCACACACTAAGGGTAGTTATAGAAATACAAATTCACCTGGCTGCATTTCTCTTTGTTTGTTTTTGGACTGCAGGACAAAGGTCACACAGACTCATAAAGCTAACCTCACACACACAGCTGGGGACGTGAATCAAAACCCCCAAAACCTGCAGGTGTGAGCCCACCAAGCCACCCCCCTGTAGCCGCCTGATATCCCAGACGGAGGGCTGGCCATCTCAGGATCGCTGCCGTGATCAATGCTGTAGCCCGCCGACAGCCGTGCATGTCATGTTTATTAGTGAGGCTGGAAATGTCCACTCAGGGGAGAGAGAGGGCCACTCTGGCAAACGAATATCAAGTTTTCGGAATTAGCCGCAGTAAATTAACCTACTCTGACTGTGCGTCTCTGAGTCTTTGGGGTTCGCCCACCTGCTCGACGCATCCACCCACTGCGAGTGTCAGAAGATAAGGGCGCTTAATTAAATTGCTTCTCTCTCCCATTTATATGCTTTTTTATATTTATGTAAAACATTTATAAAAATATTTCACCAACAATCACAGCCTGAAATTACTGACTGACACACACACAGGTCCTAACTTCCCTGCTCGCCCCCAGGACTGCCCTATGATGTGCCCGATAGGGCGTCACACACTGAAGTTTAGATAAATACACAGCTAGCAGAGTATGGAGGAGGGCTCACCATCTGCGACGAAGTGCTCTGGGACGTGCAGGGTCACCTTCACCGTGAGGGGGCACGACAGCTGGCTGCTGTACACCACGGCCAGAATGCAAGTGCTGATAGTGATTAATGTCAAAGTGGCCTTGTTCATGGGGCTCTGAGGGCAACCTGAAGGGGGGGGGGGAAAGGGGAAAGAGGGGGCTGATGGGTAACAGGGCAGCCAGGAGAGCTGGCGCAGCACTGGTCCCAGCTGCAGCTGGTCACTGGTCCCGCTCTGCATCTCCATGGAAGCGTAACGCCATGGTGAATTTCATCCACGACGACGAGAGGAAATGATGCCACTTACTCCCCCCCCCCCCCCCCCCCGAATTGGCAGCAAACCCCGCACTCTGGTGACCCAGTGGGTGAGGGTCATGAGTCTGGAGTCTGGAAACAATCCCTCCATGAGTCAACGGAACAGAGAAGAAACGGGTCAAAGCCGTGATGGATGACAAATGATGCAATCGCCCTCTGACATCATTCTCCGGCACACATTCTCTGACCCACACGCCACACAAAAAGTGTTAACGTGTAAAACATAATACATATGCATGTGAGGACATAAAAGGGGTGCCAGCTCTGCAGGGGCTCTGACAGGGGCCCAGCTGGAGCTCGCTGCCGTCACAGAGAGGGGTGCCGAACTCGACAGGTTTTGCTCCCTTCAGTCCCATTCAGGGCTTTAATCTACAGCGGGCCATTTCACAGCACCCCTTAATCAAAAGCACTGCTGGGAAAAAAAAGCAGAAAAAAAGGAAAATAGAGAATGATGAGAAGAGAGAGAGAGGGTAACGAAGGACATGACAGGAAGCGTGAATCCTCAGGACTGGGCACAGTCCGGGTGCTGCTGGCCCGCATGACGTTGGCACGGACAGCCCGTCCCCCGAGTCCATCGGCGAATGAGGAGGTGCGAGGGAGACTTTCACACTTAATGGTACAGCATCACCACTGTGGGTCCGAGGTCCGCTGTCACCCCCCCCCCCCCCAGACTGGACAGAGATATGGAGCAAGATAGGATTTCATCTCGAAATGAGGATACACATAAAGTGGGAGAAGGTATACAATCTTGGCTGAATGAGCAGAACGGCTTCATAAAACCTCTAATGACGATGCAGGGTTAAAAGGCCACGTCTCTGAGTGTATTTCTGCAACTTCCCATGGCGTGGCTGCGAGATTCATATCTAGCCGCATTTGGGGAGCGGGGCGGGTGGCGGGGGAGTTTCTGTGAATTTACAAGGCTGCCGACGAGACTGAAATATGCATCCCCAATTTTATACTCAAGCTCCCCCCTCCCCAACAGCTCCGACGTGTTTATCATATGGAGTTAGCGGCGTCTTGCCGAAAAAAAGCGCTTTTAACCTGCTCCCTCTGACAGCGCGACATCTCCGGCGGAGCTGCAGACTTCGGATGAAGGCATCAGCCAAATCATATTTTAATTAATGCCATTAATAACAGCTGTCAAAACAGGTACACAAACAACGTGCTATGGGGGGAAATTAACTGCACTATAAAGTCTTTTTTAAGCCCTAAACTCGCTGCTGTAACTTCTGGCTCGCCCGGGATGTCGTCCCACCTGAGCTGCTCGCGCCTTGCTGCCACTTCCTGCTAATCTGATAAATTTATCATATCCTTCACACCACGAGCTCGTTCTCTCTCCCTCTCACACACGGCCGTCCCTCAGTTCAGCTCAGCAATCTGTTTTTTTTTTTCCAGAAAATGTCTGTAAATGATGTGAAAACTTAACATCCTTCCAAAGGTGCGATTTCCATCATGCGAAAGGATTTGTAAATTAGGTGGCACCAAAGTTTTCATCACAGAGAAAAGTATGTGTGTGTGTATACGAGCTTTCTATAGATTTTGTGTTTTATTCACTTCAGCTTAGTTTAGTCTTTATTGTTGTTACTGTACAGTACGTCGGCACAACCAGACTGAGTGAGCAGCTCTGTGAGTCGTGCAAACGAAAACACAATTTATGTAATATGTAAACACTACGTACAAAAACTACAGTATAAATACTGTATGTGGAAAATATAAATGGAAAAATAGTATGTGGGGGTGCAGTGCAGGGGGGGGCTAACATATGAAAGCTCAGGAGCAAGATTGAACAATCATTAGTGGAACAATCAATGGATGGTTGGCCATCCTTACTAATTTGTGGTACCACTGTAATACAGGAATTGGTCACGTGTAATGTTGCCTGGGGTGGAGGGGGGCTAACCTGAGTCCGCTTTATACCCGGTGGGGGCTGGGTTCTCGCTACAGTCGATAATCATGACTCATCCCCCCCAGTCCTGGTTACCTTTTGCATCCCCAGTGGTGACAGGTGTCCATGGAAACAGTGTAAAGACATCTCCGAGAGCTCATGCTATAGTAAGTATGTATTTGGGGGGGGGGGGGGGGGGGGAATGAATGTCTTTCTTCTTTTTTCTTCTTCTAAGTCTAATGAAAAAGTTAACATAAATACATCTGGTTCACCACCCGTCTTCTCCCTGGCATAGGCTCCAGGCCCTCGTCACCCTGACTGGCTAGAAGATGGATGGATGGATGGAATCATGCCTTATTGGAAAATATAGATCAATACCACACAGTTTTTGACTTTAATAATATAAAATTAGATGCTTTTTTCCTTCTTCCTCATGTACTTTTACAATATTTTACTTGCTTCAGATGCATATATTTATCCATCCATTCATCCATCCATCTCTTTATGGAGAACCATACGGGGGTGGCGGGGGGGGGGGGGTGGCCTATCCCAAGCAGCACCGGGCACAAGACGGTGGGCTCACCACATTTAATTTGCTTATTAGAATAAAATGTGTAATGAATACGGTGTCTGAATGGACGCTTACATAGACCCACCCCAACATATGTGAATCCAGCTCCCCCGGTGGAATGATGATCTCGTTCCCATGTGAGGAACCAGTCATCGAGACAGCAGGAGAACAAGAAAACAGATTAATCTTACTGCCATTTTCAGACATCCAAAAACGCTCCAGCTGCGTCCAAAAGCAATATGGAAGAGAACGATGATGGATCCTGCTAATTACTTCTATGATCTTTGCTACAGGAGGGCTGTTCCCCCTACTGTGATGCTCAGAAATGTACATCCTCATAATGGGCTGTGATGCGGATGGGCTTACAGCACGCCTGCACACAAGGACCGCCATTATTACCGAGGCTCCTTGGCGGGCAGAGAAGCGCTCTCTCTCTTACACACACACGCGCGCGTCCATTTCTATTGGGAAAAACCCTAATCACATCAATGACATCCTTAACCCCTACCCAGCCCTAACATTAACCATAAGTAACCAAACAAAATACAAGTCTTTTGGCACTTTTAGTTTTTTGATTGGTCACAGATTTTTATAAAATTAAATTTCCCCTGAGGCAGTGTGCTGGTGCAGTGGTTAGCATGGTGGTGCAGTGGTTAGCACTGTTGCCTCACACCTCTGGGACCCGGGTTCGAGTCTCCGCCTGGGTCACATGTGTGTGGAGTTTGCATGTTCTCCCCATGTCGTCGTGGGGTTTCCTCCGGGTACTCCGGTTTCCCCCCACAGTCCAAAAACATGCTGAGGCTAACTGGAGTTGCTAAATTGCCCATAGGTGTGCATGTGTGAGTGAATGGTGTGTGAGTGTGCCCTGCGATGGGCTGGCCCCCCATCCTGGGTTGTTCCCTGCCTCATGCCCATTGCTTCCGGGATAGGCTCCGGACCCTCCGTATCCAGTAGGATAGATAAGCAGTTTGGAAAATGGATGGATGAATTCCTTGTGGGAAATGAAAAATGGTCCCCACAATGTCAGAATAACAGGCTTTTATCACAATGAGGGGACAGAAATACACATACAGGGACACAGAGCAAAAAAGAAAAAGTCAAACTGCATGAAAATCCCGAGAAACAGTGTTAAAAAAGGTGATAGTGCAAAAAAATGATCAAATTAAACCAGCAGACAAAAGCAGTAAGACACAGACATGGTCAGACTCCCAGAAAGGCGTCGGTATGTGGAAGGCGCCCGTCCGCACTGGGAGCTGCTGAGTCAGAGTGCGCCCTCCGCTGGGGCCACACTGACGCACCCCGTGGGTGAGGCTTAATCAGGTTACCTCGGCTGCGACGGCGCCCCCTGTGCTGCTCCGTGTAGAATTTCAGCTGTGCGTCATCCTCTGCATCTGATCCCGAGTCCCCAGGACGTCCGAACACGCTGATCCCTAGAGAAAGAGGTGGGTGTCGGGGTGGGGGGGTGGAAGACATAGAGGTGAAAAGAAGAGCAGGACAAACAAGCAACAATAAACAAACAAAAAAAAAATTAAACAAGGAAAAAAAAAAATGTTCTCAACAACCCATTCCGACTGGGCCTGAGCGTGCCAAGGAACAGTCACTGGCCCCCGCCCCGCTGTCAAATTCCGGAGAGTTAATGGTGACAGGAGGAGTGGCGCATCATTCACGGAAACCCCCCACTTCCCGGTGCGTGACACCATCCTCGAGAGGCGTTGATGAATTGATCCGTCTCCCACAGGTGGCCCGAGGCCAGAGAGAACTCCCAGGCGCTCTGCTACAGCGTGCTCCTGTTCGGTGGACCTCCTTCCCTCCAGACTACATTAATTTTCTCAGCTGCTAAGCATCCATGGGAAAAACCCCTCTAACGTGCAAATAATTTAATAAAAATCAGAGTAAAAGGCTTGGGGAGCTTCCTCAAAGAAGGGAAAAAAGTCAGTTAACAAATGAAATTAAGTTGCCCCGTTCTTCAAGGACCGCGAGAAGTTACAAAGTGATTCGATAAGCAGAGCCAACGCAATTACCAGGAGATACTCATCTGTGCTTTCGGAGCAAGGCAGGAAGTTTGAGCTGTTCTTAAATAAGTACACTTGAAAAGGTGATCCTGATGGTAAATTCGGAAGGTAATCTTCGAGTGAAATGAGGACAGGAAAAGCCACCAAGCAAAACGTAAAGCCGGCCAGATCCTGAATTAATTATCAGTGAAAACTAAATGTCCGTAAGCGGCGGATTTCTGCTTGTGAAGGCCTTATAGGTACCAGGCTCCCATCTGGAGAATCGGCCGCTCAGACATATTGACTGCAAGCGCTGGAAGAGTTAATTACTTGACTTGTTCCTAAGTCAGGTACATGTTCGATGGGCTTAATGAGACAGAGATCCTTAAATGTTCACGGAGCAGATCGAACTGGCCCGTGAGACACGGAATTAATTAAAGGTTTGGAAGAACTCGTCTCTACAGGTGAGATTATAACATGTTAAGAGCATTAAAGGTCAGTTTCACATGAAACCTTTTACATAGAGATAACAGGCGGTAGTCATTAACATGCCAGACCACCCACTGCACAGAGCACAAGCATGGCACTAGAACCAATGCAAAGACGCTTACCATCCAGAAATCCATTGCTATTTATTTTAATTATTACACAGGCCACAGCCTCCGCTTTTCCCCCGCCCCGGAACATTCCCAATGTCATTACGTACAATTACAGGAAGGACTGATGAGATCTTCAATTGTTTAATTAGGCCTGTGTTGGTAATGCAGAAAATGACTTCATCCATGTGAGGAGGCTGCTTGATTAGCGTGGAGATGCTAGAGTACTGTTTTCCCTCTCCCTCAAGCTGAAACACCCCTGGGGACAGGATATGGACCAACCCAAGTCTCTTCCACTGCCCTGGTTCTGCACAATGTTTGTGTCATGACAACTGTCAATTTTTATGGTCGCCAGTACTGTTTATCACTATTTAAACCAGTGATTCTCAAACCAGTCTATCAGTACTCCAGACAGTCCATGTTTTTGCTCTCTCCCAATTCCCTGATTTAAGCCAAGCATTCGTGTGGGGGCCACAAACAGTCACTACACTAGAGGGGGCCCCAAAGTGACGTTCTGAGTAGGGCCCCTGAAACAGTAAGGACATCCCTGTTTAGGGTACCGCCAGAACACCTGGTGGCTTGGGTCAAGATTCACGTTCCCACTAATGGAGAGATCCACTGGCAGGCAGGAGCACAGATAATTGCTCAGGATGATTAAGGACTTTAAGCGGAGTGATCTGCTGGATCAATTAGTCAGGGTGTGAAAGGGACTAAGAAGAAGCAGCAGGAGAGAAATAAGCGAGGCAAATAGGCTGAGTAGCCGCAGCAGATCTTGGGAGGATAAAAAGGGGGGATTACGGTGATGAATTCGTCTGTTTGGGCTCGGTGTCACATGCACTTGCATAAATGCACTTTGTCTGTGGTTTAACCCCACTGGCTTGCAAACAGTCCCATTTTAAACGGCTCTCAGAATCGTGGTGAAATATGACCGTTTTGGCTTTAATCTGGCTGCCATGTTGGATTTTAACACTAAACTCTGCTTGCACAGCCACTTACCCAGTACAGGGTAGCGGGAACCTGGAGCCTGTACCAGGAATCACAGGGCACAAGGCAGGGGATATTCTGGATGCCAGTCCACCAGAGGACAAATGCCCGCATGCAATTTTTCAGAAATTCACATAGCTGTATGATTTCTGGCCTGCAAAAAGAAACTAGTGGAATCTCAGAAGAGACATACTGGGATGTGAACCCACAACCCTGGACTGTGGCCGCCCGCTGAGCCACTGCGCTGCTGGCAAGCTAAATTCATGGTGGGGTTTATTAAAAACAGTGAGGTGGGGGGCTCCTTTTGGATTTTAAGATTTGATAAATTTCCCATCCCCAGCCGGGACGCGTCCCACCTCCGCGCCGCTGTCACTGACACACTTCCTGTCACACTGAAGATGAATGCAGCTTGGAGGAAGGCAGGCCCGCTACAGCGGCAAAGCGCTTCCCCGTCACCATTCACACACCCCAGCACAGCCCGCTTGCGTCCGGGGACCTTCAATCGCCTGCGAGACCTTTGTGCGACACGCTTCATATCGCCACGCTGCGAGAGACACACAACTATGGTGAGACTGGTGATAACAACATGGATTGTTTTGTTTTAATACTGCAAACATTTCAGACGCAGAAAAACGGGGCCAATTTTAATGAAACCTTTAAACGGCTTGAACGTGACAACATGCCCCACGTCCAAATATCAGAGAAAATTGTTTTTTAAACTGAGGCTGATATCATACTGCTCGGGGTGGTATTGTACTGATATCTTTAAATTACTGCATACAAACATGCAGCCTATGAAGATAATTACTCTCACCTCTTCATATACAGACACTCCCTTCATCCCCCCCCTTCCCTAAGGGAATCTCCGACCACCACTGGCTTTAAACTCCACAAAGCTAACCTCTACGAACCTCTACTGAGAAAGATGACGCTGCTTATTAGCAGGGCCGCTACGCTCACCTGTGCCTGAGCCGCCTACCTCCAGGTAGGTAATGTCCGTCACCTCGGCCTCTCTCGTCAGCATCTGCCGCATCCAGGAATATGAAATGACCAGCCAGGCCCACCCCCAACCGTGGTAAAACCAGATGTAAAAAATAGAAGACTTAAATGGTCCAATTAAAGCCCTCAGACGGGCCCAAACTGATGCATCTCTATGTGAAATATAAGGGCCTTTAATTTGTTGCACTCCATTAGTTACGACGAGAAGCCTATCACCATTAAATATTGATAGGGTTCAGAGATTAGCTCGGATGATCCATGGACTGGCAACGGTACCATAAGTCATCTTTTCATTTCAAAGCTAAATCACCCCTGTTGTTTTTTTCCCCTCCAGTTTCTGCTGTTTTCTGGCTGTCGTAAACTCGATTTCCTTAATAACTCGAGACCCACCCCTCCAAAAAGTGATACCGGGAGAAGGTTACATTGACATTTCGTTAATCAAACAATGCCTGTTACACCCCCTCCCTGTTCTGACATGCCTGGTGTGCAGAATCATCTCAGGTAACTTGAAGGACGACTGTAAGAGGAAGAAGCGTGGGCTGATTTTTGCGCTCGGCAGCAAATCCGGCCTCGGGGTCGATCCGGCACACTGGAAGCAGCTAGGTGAACACTGAACTTTTCAAACACAGGCCTGTTATCTGCCCTGACGGGGTGGAATGGGCAGCCGTAAGCCTGCGAGCTGTAATTAGGGAAAGATATGGCCAGCCTAGTCAGCCTGATATCCATTAATTTCACACCGTGAAACATAATCTTTCTTTTTTCAGGCAGATGCGTCATGTGATCCATGGTCCTGCGGCCATCGTAACGATTGTATGTAGGTAATGGTACCTCGACGGTTGATGGACGACAGAAAGGCTCTCAGCGCTGGGTATCGACAGGGCCGATCCATTCCGGAAAAAGTTCTTCCCAAAATATCTGTAACCATAATTACTGGAGATGCTTGTCAGGCAACACCTACAGCTCTTAGAGGCGGAATGGAGAAGTTCAGAGATGTTTGGAGGTGATGCAAAGAAGCCTCCTGTGGTACAGAGCTGTCATACGGACGGATGTGGGCATCTTCACGTAATGGGCAGTGTGAGGAAGCACTGGGAGAGGACCTGACCGAGTTTCACAAGGATTACCGCGGTCTAATTGTCTCATTAGAATATTTCACGCATACAGGGTGTCTCAAAAACGATTGTGCATCGAAATCCACAAAACATTCCCTTTGAAAAGCTTTCAGATCCCTCAGTAATCGAGATTTCACACTGGCACCATTACTGGACCTTAGCTAAACATTCTCTACTCTAAGGTTGTTTTTCTTCACTAAAATGTCATGCCAGCACCCACCTTTAATTACCCTCCAAATTATGGGTAAGGAATTGAATTTTAATTACAGAAGAAGCTGCGTGTTCATTACACGCCATGCTACTTTGAATCTCACATACAGTAAATACAGTGACAAATATTTCACACACATTGTATTTATGGGTGACATCCTTTGCATTCAGCTTCACGAGCAGAAGGTGAATTGTTGTGTGTGGCTTATGGCTGACTGGTGCTTTGTGATCTGCTACTCATCCACGTCCCTGCGTTACACTAGAAGCCGACAATGGCATATGTACTATAACACGAGGCCTCAGCGCTACAGATCAGGCCATTTCGGGATTATGGGTAATTTTAAAGTTACAATGGTAGCCATGGGTCGATGTCGACTTCAAGTCACGGAAAAGGTTTTTTTTTTCTATTTTTCCGTCGTTCTTTGAAAAGGTCGGGTCCGACATAAATGATTGGCTTGTTTGTGGAGTTAGAATCGAGAAGCTCAAACTTTTAAAATGCTTTCTGTTTCACACATCTGACTTTCCCCTTCTAAGGAATGTTTACACTTCAAAAGCAAGAAACGATCGTCACCGTCAGACCAAAAGCTCATAATGACAGCATCAGTAGCCTCTGTTCTGTGTACACTGAGGCGGCAGGCTGCTGAAGCCGGGCGAAATAAGGGAAATCCTGCACCATATTTCTTCATGGTTTACAAGGACACATTTACAGACATAACGTAACGTATCCTATGAAAACCAGTCCATCTACCCATCACTGCTTATTGTGCAAAGGCTGGGGTACACCACGGACCCAACGCATGCCCATCGCAGAGCGTAGATACACAGGCACAGTATGAGCAATTTAGAGACGCCATTTAGCATATCAGTACGTGAGGAATATGGCAGGAAACCAGAAATCCCAGAGGACACCAATGCAACAAGGGAAGAACATGCAAATTCCACACACTGAGGGAAGGCAGAATTAAATATATATATATATATATATATATATATATATATATATATATGCATGTGTGTATTCAAATATAAGCCCTTCACCTTGTAAGCCAACAGTGCACTGGAGAATTAGTTCATTGCCACAAATAAGGCAAACATTCTAGTGTTATGCATATTTTACTTTTTATTCTATAAAAGTTAATTTCCTTGCCCTTGCACAAAGCTTTTCGAACACATTAGCCTTTAGCTGCCGCACAGATCGAGGAATCGAGGAGTAAAGTGTCACCAGTGCAATTTCCCAGAGGGACCCTTTGTTGTACCCTTGAGCGAGGTACATAAATAGGATTTCTTTACTTAAAGTATGCTGCAGGATAAAGGGACAACATTTCGCAGTGGTAACATGCATAAAATCTGAGCTATATGCTGAGGTATAACCCCAGATCAGAGGTGGGCCGAAGTCTCTGAGTGACCTTCTTGAGGAAAGAGGGTAGTATTATTGGTTTTGGGGCTTTTCTGTGTCGACCTCATCACCTTCGACAGCAGGTGGTTGTCATACCTCAAAGAAGAACCAGTGTCATACTGTGAGGCAGGAGAACTGGAAAAGGCAGCAGGAATTGCCACAGAACGGAGCAGGATTTCATTGTGACGTCCAGGGGCTGAACATATACACATCAGAGGGGCATCCCATAATCTTTGCTTGCTTTAGTTCATGTCGTTATCCCGCCATGGTATCATCAACAGCAAGTTGCCTAGAGACGCTTTCAAAGTCAAAGGCAACTTGTCATTTTGCACATGCACAACAAAATCATTCTAGAGTAAGAGCTCTAATGCAAGCATGAGGTCCATCCTCCCCGATTTTTAAGACGCAGCAACACTGAGAACGTGCGAACCTGTGGACCAGGCGTCCTGTCTTCATGCCGGACGTCCGGCATGAAAAGCAGCTGTCTCCTGTGCCTCTCATTCATCGTAATCGTCCCCAGCGAACACGGAGCTGCGCGGAAGATCTTTCCTGCTAATAGTCGCATTTGTGTGGCAAGCAAATTCACACGGAGAGCAGCACGGGCCGCTTTCAATGCTCGCATAAATGCGGGATGCGCTCCCAACCGAAACCGCGACTGAAGATGAGATTCGTTTCTCTCGGTACTATAAATATTAATCCTAATTGCCTGCGAGGCAATTACAGAGGGGGCAGTCTGTCTGGAAATGTAGAAGACTGCACACACCACGGTAACTGAAACTGGATTGCGTGTTATGATTTTTTTTCACCATAATTTTAACAATGTGTAAAAGCCCATTGCATCATTTTTTTGCACATAAATAGCTTTATAAAAATGGGATGTTAGAAGCTCTTTCATAGGATATCTAATGCCATAAGCTCTTTCAGGGTGACACATACAGCATAAGGCAAAGAACATCAACAACAAGATCATGAATAGTGCTCCGATATATCTGTATAGCTGTCCTTTGTGTGATAGAGTCATGCTATGGCAAGGGGTGAAGTTCTGAATTTGTTTACCTATGCCTTGATATATCAGTCTATATAGCTGGGTTGAACTGTAGCTCTGTAAAGCAACTTAATATAGCACTCCTTCTGTTATAGGCCAGTGCTCAGCCTCTACAGGCCAGTAGTCCAGCTGCTGGAGGCCAGGCAAGACTAATCAAGATTATTTTAAGGGTAGCCTAATTAGAAAGAGTGGGAAGATGATTCTTTTTTCTAATGTTCAAATTTTGCATGAGTCATGTGGAGTGAGTCGCTACAAAAATCCTTTTTTAAGCGTAGGACAGCGTAATTAATGCCGCTGATACATGTTAGCACTTTTGAAAGCAGAGGCTCACTTCAGTGCCCTTCACCCGCATTGTAATAGACTTATGAGACTATAAAAGTTACAGACAAGGTTATTTATGACTATGAGTAAAATGAGAATTAAAAAAAATGGTAATTGATACTTTGACTCTTCAAAGCACAGAGCACAGATATAGACCGGCCGACCTAGAAGTTCACCCCAATCTATACACTTGACAAAAGCTATGTTTCCATCAGCAGAGACAAAGGGGGTCATTACCCTGTCCTCCCCCTTATTGATCTTATTGAAATCTGGGATGACTCCTCAGCATTATATGGCTCCTTTATTGCATCTGGCAAACACCAAACAGAGATTCCTCTGTAAAAAAAGCATAGCACACCTTTATCCTTTATGAAGGACCTCTGGAGCTGCTCAGAAAATGGCAACTTTTGGGGGCTGGCTTCTCCAATCCCGCGTTGGCAAGTCTCACCTCACCTCCACTCCTGCTAGGCTGGATAGTGCTCGGGGTGAAGACGGCTTACGTTAAAATAAAAGTATGGCACATGACACAACTTTTGTGGCATTTTGGGGGTTGGGCTGGCTGTCAGTTTAGCTGCTGGAAGCGGTTTGTTATTCTACCCTTGAGCTACGCAGTCAACCTAAATTCCACTTGATAAATGTCCAGCCTAATTAACTAGCAAAGTGACGGTAGTAGGTACACACATATAGCAAGGTAACATGAGGCATGGGGTGCATTTTTATTTCATATAAAACCCATGCATTCATCTTCTGTATCCACTTGTCCTAAACAGGGTTGTGTGGGGTCTGGAGCCTATTGGCACAAGGCAGGAAACAACCAAGAATGGGCACCAACCCCTCACAGGGTACGCACACACACACACACACACACACACACACACACACACACACACACACACACACACAGGTTTATAATTGTATCTTTGTGGGGACTCTCCATTCATTTTCATGGGGGAAAACTCTAATCCAAACATGACGAACTTAACCCCTACCCACGAGACTCTTGCCATTTTTAGTTTTTTGACTGAACACAGATGTTTGTAGGGACCTGAAAAATACGTTTTTATTACATTGTGGGGAACATTTGGTCCCCACAATGTAATACAAACCTAATCCATCCACACACACCCCTATGGGCAATTTGGCAACTCCAATGAACCTCAGCGGGGGGGGGGACAAGCATGAAAAGGCCACACACATGGATCCATCTCAAACTCTGCTCCCAGAGGTGTGAGGCGACACTGCTAACCACTGCACCATCATGCCACCCCTCCACATAAAATAATATGGAAAAAACCATTAAAAACTAGTAATAAATTACACATCTGCAGCAAATGCCAGAGAGAATTCTGTGGTCGCAGCTCATTATTATCTGACTGTCCATGCTAGACAGGGAACTTATATCATTCTTATAATGTATAGAAGCAATTTTACTTGTGGGATTTTCACAGAAAGGGAACATTTAACATCTTGCCAGTAGATTTTCCAGTCGTGCCGCGAGCTCGCAGTCAGAGACACTGGGAGAATGTTCTGTCTGCTTTGTCGTCGAATCACAAAGTCCTTTTGACACAGTAGCGGGTTTATACAGTTTTTACAGCATCAAAAAGACAGCCGAAGCCTTTGATTTTTAGTTTTAAATCACTCTTCATCTGCGAGTCAGGTAGCAGGCTGAATTCGTTCATGTCTTTATCGCCTTTTCTCAGTGCAGGTGGAGGGGGCTCAGTGTCACACTCAGTATCTGCAGATGTCTAATGGGGGGTGGTTAAACACGTTTATTTCTTTCACTGTGAAGTTGCTAATTTGACTTCGCTGTTAGCAAAGTCATCTGAACGACACGCAGAATTGGACAAGTGATGCTGGCAAGTAGCTGAAAAACCAGAGGATGCTGAAGATCCCATTTTTGCTGTTTTTATTAGCTTCACCCAAGAGTTTAAGAACGGCACGTGAATGTCCTAAACAGAAGACCCCAGAAAAGTGTACAGCGCCCAAAACATGATGACGGACCCTCGTGGGGAACGCACTCACCCACCTGCGGTGGATTACGGTTGCCCATTTTCCTGCTTTTAGACTCTGAGGCCAAGGTACAAATTCCACACCCACCAAGCCGGGTTTAGGATTTGAACCTACAACCCTGATGCTGCAAAACTACTGGGCAGCCCACTGTGCATGTCTGGTCATGTGATCTTTAGATGTATTCTCTTTTTTGTAACTGGGTAGCAGCACATGACAGTTCTAAGATACTGTCACAGAGAGCCGATGATCTTTGAAAGAGGTTACGTTCATGTAACGTTAGACTTATTTCCCAAAACATTTGGGGAATGCTCTGATGCATTATAACGCATAATGCATAATTAAATTTTCTAAACATTAGAAAATGGTTTCTGTAAAACCAACCATATGAGGACTATAGACTAACATTACCTACAGTAATGGGCTGATGCTATCTGATTTTTCTTATTGCACATATTCCTTCCATAATCATCTATTTCCATAAATATCCTTTGTCAGAATATTATGTTTGTGTATTGTGTACTTTTGAAACTTTACTTGCCTACACTACATGTACTGTCTTTGCACTTTGTCTTGTTTATATACCTCGCTGCAGCCTGCAAAAGAATTTCCCCCTGGGATCAATAAAACTCATCGTATCTTATCTTTTGACAGGACCCAAGAGGCCCAAACCTTGCAAGGGTCTGGAACTGGGGCCCTTATTAAGCGTCTCTGCTATCTTCTTGCATTCTGTTCTCGAAATCACCAGGGTGGCTTTAAAACCGACGCACGCAGATGCCAGGCCACCAGCCGCCTCCGATTTAGGCCTCTCTCCATTTTTATAGACCCTCTGTCATGATTTACCGCCACGCGGATCTGTGCCGCCCCAAGTGGAGGCCACTGTCACAGGAAACGAGCGTAAATCACAACTCACAGGACGGATGCTCGTAAATGTGAGCTTTTTGTCAGCTTTGCCGTGTATCTCATCATGCTCCCAATACAGGTTTCGGGGAATTGCAATTATCTGGCTATGAAAAAATTACCATCCTAATTCCTTCATCTCCAATTGAGTCAGTGGATGTGACTAATTTGCCACTGAGTCTTACATTAAAGCATCTTGTTGCCCGATTTAAATAAGTCGTTTTAAGTCATCGTACCAGTCTGCAGAACCTCCCTCATAAAGCAAGTAAGGAGGGGAAAAAAAAAACTACGAACCCACTTGCAGTGTGAGTTTAAGAGCTGTTCAGGAAAATCGAGTGAATGCTAAGTGCCCTATGGAGGACCCTTCAGAGTGCACTCAGTCATGCCCGTAATCAAGCCCAGCATTAATGTGGACAATTAACGAGGCCCCATGTCTTGAAGAGTGCCAGAAATTGCATTTTTTAGTTTTAACCTTTAATCTTCGGTGTAGAATGATGAGTCACGTGCGTGAGTGGGTGTATGTGCGTTGGGTGTGTGTATGTGCGTTGGGTGTGTGTATGTGCGTTGGGTGTGTGTATGTGCGTTGGGTGCGTGTGGGTGGTCAAAATTGGCATTTGATTTCACTGAACTTGTGAATATCAGCCAAGTTTCTGCAATTGTAGCTGACTACTACACATACATAATACACACTGTAATTTATTAGAGAGTGGAAGTAAAATGCTGCTTTATAAAGCCGCCCCAGTAACTGCAGGCTGGTGTCCACATTAAATAATCCGAAGGACACGTGCTTTACAGCGCTGCAGCTTGTCACTGTGTGATTCCGGACGGTTGCCCTAAACGCGGCTGAGCAAAAGCAGACAAAGAGCTGCGTCGGCAAGGGGGCGTGTGAACCCTGGCGGGGCTCAGACGCCCTCCGATGAGCCGCTCCTTACACCGCGCATGGCCACGCCTCCCCCCACCTTTTAAAAAAGCATTAAGGTTTGTTAGGCGGCTCGGCCAATTTCACCCCTCTGCAGCATCCCTCAAGGCATCCGGCGCTGGCAGAGCAGATGAACATGCATTCCAAGAGATGGGGAGGGGAGGCTTCTAACCCACCCAAACCCCCCTGTGCCCTCGGGCAACACAGACCAAGTTTTCACAGCTGCGATATGGGGGGGTGGGTATCCGCGGGTGAGGTGAGGGTGAAGATCGGCCCCTTCCAATCACGTGAAGCCCACTTCTAAAGCTAAGAGTCCCCAGACACATCACATGGCCAACGGTCATGACCACTCCTGTACACACAGTGGCTGTCTTCTTGTTCCACTTTCTTTCCCCATGTTATTCCCATCTTCTGTGCTCTCCCACAGTTATACTTCTGCAATCTTACATTTTAACAACTAAAAAAAACCCCAATCAGATCCTCGTTCTGGCCTCCTGTGCCTGCATCATGCATGTCCGTTCGCCCATCCTGACCAGTGGGAATCTACCAAAGGCCTTGACAGAGATGTAACTGCCATGTTTGTCCTCCTTATGCCCCCGGAGCCCCGGACTGCGGAAGCGGTGGCGGCAGGCTCCTACCTCGCGAGTGGCCGTACGGCCTCCTGCTGGTGGACGTGGCGTGCTGCAGCCGCGAGATCTCAGCCACCGTGCCGGTGCGGAAGTTATCCTTAAACGTCTGCATCAGAGACTCCACCACCTCTTGTCGTGGGTCCAGGGCTGTCCAGTGAAGAGAGCACAGCGGACAAGGTATAAAGCATGTATGACCAGTGAATCCCCCAGGAAAAGAACAGTGACACTCAAACAAGCACAGATCGCAAGAAGGTGCCTAGAATGATTCTTTCCAAGCATTAACCTTAATTGCTGATTCAAGATTCAAGACCCTTATTCTCCATGTGTGACAGGTGCAGTGGAATGCTTATTCGTTCAGCCGGACGTAAGTTTTTTTTTTTCAGCAGGCTCTTTCGATGCTCGACTGAGGCAAACGGAACGTTGAAAACATGTGGCTGTTGAGGAGCGACTATGTGTAAGTGCAGGTAGGCAGAGCTTCCAGTGAAAGCCCAGGTACAAATCGAGGTAGTAATGGAGCAGGAGCTACACAACATCTTACAACAAAGCCAGAACTTAATAAGACTATTCAGTGATGAAAAGTGCAACATTCAGGCCATACAGAGAACACAGACACATCAGGCTTGCAGACGATATAACACAGATAGTGCAAAACAAGAGAAAAACAGAGCAAAACTGGATGATAGATAGTCGGTGGTTAGTGCCTGGAGCCTGGAATCTACATCGGAAGCCCCAGAGACAGCAGTCACTCGCACTAAAGGCAATTTAAAACCCACAGCTTCATGCTAGCACCTTTGGATTACTCAAGGAACCCCATGGGAGCATGTGTGGAACAGAGAAAGATGAGCACCGATTCGAACCTGCAACCCTGGACCTGAGAGCAGCCCCCACTACACCACTCTGATGCCTGTTGTTAATAATACTCATCTTTCATTATTAGAAAACCTCGCCTTCCCGATTCATAAAATGGACCAAGTTTGGCAGCGATATCACACGCACATTGATGGTTGACTATCTAAACATAACGCGGAGGCTTTAAAGGCTGAACAAACTGACGGAGAAGCATGTAAACACAAGCGGAGAAACTTTTTAAAATCACCTCTTGTGCAAATCACAAAGCTACCATCAACCGACGGCAAGACAATGTGCATCTTATTAGACAGACAAAAAAGAAAACAACATCTGTGCTGAGAGGTGAGCTCAGTCGGCTGGGGCTTCGTCAAGATTCATCCGGAGGGGAGGCAAAAAATTTGCCTGTCTAAAAAAAAAAAAAAAAAAATGAAAGCATTGTTCTGGGCTCGAACAAATGTGAGAGGCACAAAATGACAACTGTGTGTGTCAAAAAGATAATCGATTTCAGTATTTAGTGTGTCAGCCAGGCAACTTCTGCAGGATGAGAAGATTCCTATACTTAGAGAAGCCTATAGGAGTGCAGGACATGCAAGGATATAATCATTGTGATCAGGGTGTTATTTCTAATTGATGAAGAGCACATAGAAGCCGCCATATAGCATACTTGTGGTGCTAAAAAAGTACTGGCATTTAATAGGAGGTAATATCTAATAGGAGGTAATAAAGTCTGTCTGTCAGCCTGTATGTCAGCCTGTCTGTCTGTAATCTGTCTGTCTGTCAGCCTGGATGTCTGCCTGTCTGCCTGCCTGTATGTCAGCATGTCTGTCTGTCTATCATCTGTCTGTCTGTCAGCCTGTATGTCTGTCTGTCTGTCATCTGTCTGTCTGTTAGCCTGTATGTCAGCCTGTCTGTCTTTCTGTCTATTATCTGTCTGTCTGTATGTCAGCCTGTCTGTCTGTCTGCTGTCTGTCTGTCGCTATTTAAATGTATGATACTGCTGAAAGAGATGAGGATGAAAACATTGCAAACAAAAAAAAACAAGTAGATAAAAACATATGCTGTAAATAATGAGGTAAACTGCACCCAATGGACACCAGTGGTTTACAGATCTCTTCCTCCAAAAGTTCTTTCCTGCTAAAAGTTCAGTCACCAAGGAAGGATCTAAATTGAAAAGTGAGAACAATGGCATCTCTCAAGGGGATTTTGTTGTGACCCATCTCCTTCTGGCCCATTTCCACAACTGGCTGATTGTCTGTTCCCATTGTTTACTGGCAAACCAAATATGGAGAACAGCATCCAAAAGAAAAAAAAAAAAAAAACGTAGAAAACAAACAAGGGGCCAACTATAGCTACTCATCTCCAGCCCCTTCCATCTGGCTGTGTGCTATCACCTTCTTGATCATCTCGCTTCAAGATCTTTGTCAAACAGTCAATCAGCCACCCACTCATTTGGTTTCCTGTTAGCTGTGTGCTCTGCCTGAGCAGAATAGCTGACTGCTATCCAATCGCGTCTCTGTGGAATATACAGATGTTTCCGGATGCTCCCAGGTCATTACTATGGCACGTGCGTCTGATTCTCACAGCAGCAGGAGAACTGGGCACCTATCTGTCACACGGAAGACTTCAAGTTCTAAAACAGCTCTTCCTTCTGAAGCCGCGTCCCAGTTCTGGAGGGAAGCAGGAAGAAAGCTGTTCATGCACAGAATATGCTTCCTAATGCATTTTTATTTTAATTCATTCCATTTAACTATATAGTAAATGAGATCACTTGCATGCTTATGAAATCTTAAAGGCGTTGTGCATAATCGATTTTTTTAAAGGTATGCAAATATGGGTACACACCCGACCAAGTCAATGGCAAAAACCTAGCAACCAAGACCGACAAAAGATCGGCTCCTGTCAGTTGTGTAAATTTGCACACTGGAACACATCAGCATGAGTACAGGTGACGGTCGATATGCAGCGAGCTCAGTTTCACCAACTAGCTTCAATGTCGATTCTCAATCGGGCAATCCAGAGCCAACAGGGACCAACTGTGTCCAACCGAGCACACACCGGCACGACAGACAGTGTCTAACCGCTTATCCTGAACAGGGTCAACATGCGGCCATCCCAGGCATCACTGGGTACAGAGCAGGGGGTATAGTGGACAGGATGCCAGTCAATAGCAGGCCACAGGGCAGGGGGTACCCTGGATAGGATGCCAGTCCATCGAAGGCCACAGGGCAGGGGGGTATAGCGGAGAGATGCCAGTCCATCGCACGCCACAGGGCAAGGAGTACCCTAAACGGGATGCCAGTCCAACGCAGGTCACAGGGCAGGGGGTACCCTGGATGGGATGCCAGTCTATCGCAGGGCACATACACATTCATACTCATGGGCAATTTAGAAACTCCAATTAGATGGACTGCATGTCTTTGAACTGCAGATGGAGACCACCACAGCTCCGCACACCCAGAGTGGGGGCGGCATTCAACCCACATCTCTGGAGGTAAGAGGTAGGAGCCAACCCCCGTCCCCCCCGCCCCCACCCCAACATTAAAGTCTGTGTTTTGAGATAAAAACAAGAGGAGTCACTAATTCAATTCCTTAGACAGTGGAATGATCTTTGTTTTGCAATTAAAATTAGTCCCTATGATGACATGTCACACTTCTTGACGCAGGGCTCCTGCTTTGCTGTTTCCCGGCTTTACCTTCCGTTATACTCTCCTCTATTTCGGTAAAGTAAACAGTAAAACAGAAAACAGTCGTTCTTTACTTCATGTGGACTTAGATGGA
This sequence comes from Brienomyrus brachyistius, assembly GCF_023856365.1. Lineage (NCBI taxonomy): Eukaryota > Metazoa > Chordata > Actinopteri > Osteoglossiformes > Mormyridae > Brienomyrus > Brienomyrus brachyistius. Next base: position 6,430,396 of record NC_064539.1, on the reverse strand, counting down.
AATATTGCTTTTATTCCAAAGAAATAACCTGACTCCCTCAATCCCTTGAAGAGTTTATAAAAGTAGAAAAGTGAAATCAATCAGACACTGCGGAATAAATCTTAAAAAGCGTGTGGACGCCATCATCTATGGTGGTTGCTTTCGCAGCTGGCATCCTGCACTTCTGTACACCTCTGAGTCAACTCAGTCCGCTGCAATAAGAGGACGGAGAGTCAAACGTTAGGATAGAGAAAGAACAATAAAAATGTCCCATAATCACCGCAGCTCAGACAGGAGGTCTCGTTATCAAATCCAATGTGAGCCAAGGTATAAATCCTACCTAAGGAAGACTTATTTATACAGCATGAGTGGGTTTTATGTGGGATTCAAATGGCAAGGTGTCAGAAAAATCCTAAAAAATCCTAAACTCTAAGAAGAAATCCTTAAATCCTGAGGGATGTTGACCTAACTCAGAGATGACAGGGCTTCACCATTTAATGAACTTAAAATGAGCCCTAGCTAGGTGAAATAAAAGGCTGCACTCCATCTCCAAATGCACCATCTCCTTTTAATGTATCCCAACGACTTTGCGCACATAAATGTCAACGCAAGGCGTAAAGGGTTGCCTTTAGGTGCCTGATGGTGAAGCACTACACCAACTCAGACTGCATAGCTCAGTGGTTGGTGCATTGATCGTGTAAATCAAAAGTTCAATTCCTGCAGGGGTCTACACCTGGGGGGAGGTGGCTCAACATATTAGATGCTGGCCCTGCGATTGGAAGGTTGCTGGTTGAAATTTCAGGTTTGGCAGAGTGATGGCACTGTAGGGTCCTTGAGCAAAGTCCATACCCTCCACTCAGGATAAAACTGACTGATAATTAAATGCAAACTTCACCACCAGGTAGTCCAGACTGAGGTCTAGCTGCAAAGTTCCATGGAATTCTATCTACCAGACCTTCAACCAGGCGAACTTCTCTTTATGGCAGTGTTTCTCAACCCACTCTTTAGGAAACCCCAGACAGTCCACATTTTTGCTCCCTCCCAGCTCCCAGCCAATCAGGAACACTGAATACCTGGTACAGGTGCCCTGGGAGCTGAGAGGAAGCAAAAAGGTGGACTGTCCTTTGTTCTCCGGGGACTGGGTTGGGAAACACTGATTTAATGTACATTATGCTGTCCAACTCCACTTTGTCCCTTGGAAGAACAGGACAACCTCACCACATAAAGCCTCACCTACCTATCATTCTGTGCTCATCCTGCCTCTTGAAAACAGGGGGAACCAGCCATCGATCAGTTCCTCGGAAAAGCAATCTATCTTAAGACGGGCACAAAGTCATTTCCCCCTCAGCTCTGCGGCCAGTCATTTCCGCTAACGGTCTCTTTTTAGACTTACTGTCCTTCTAGGTGTTTTATTTTTATGTATTTACTAATGCCAGATGGCGGAACAACCAGGCGAGCTCTCATTTTAAATTGAATCTAACTTATAAAATAAAAATGATTGCATTTCATTTCACCATGCCATTTTGTGACATATTGGTATTTTCTCTCCGTCGTTGTACGGGAAAAAAAAAATAAATCTTTGTTTATTTTGCACCCCAAGTGAGAGGTGAAGGAGTTACTCCAGGCCAAAGCCAGGCAAGCGCATTAAAATACAAGAACAGAGAGGGGAAAAAAAAACTATCTTTCAAAAGTTATTCTGCACGTTATTGCTTTATGGAAATTGTCAGTGGTGGCGACTCTGCAGTGAAGCGGTGAGCAGACAATATTGTATCACCTATTTGCCCTGTGCGGCCCACCCGGGCGTGTCCCCCTGCCCTGCAGCCTTCAGCCTGGCTACTGTGGAATGATGTAATTAACCCCGAGGTGATCAGCAGCTCATTCAGCTCCCAGCACAATGAGAAAGACTACTAAAGCAGCATTCAACGCCGAGCCTCTCACTTACAATACCATGTACACAGAGAGCAGCGTGCCGACGTCACGAATGTCTCAGCAATAACAACGCGGCAATAAGAATCTTTCGCAATAAGAATGCTGAACATGCACTGGTAAATCAGCAGTTTCGTTTATTTACTAACCAATGACACTTTAAACCTCAGCACCTTGTGGTCCTACTACCATGTTATTGTACATTGAACAGTGCCTAAGTCAAACTCACCACAGCCCGGAATTTGAATGTTAGCTTGACATTGAATTCAGAACCTGAGTCTGCATATGTTTACCTGAACTTGAATTTAAAAACCCAAACTTGGGTAACAGTATTTGAATTTGAATTAAAAGATTCTGAATTTGAGTTCAGGTTAACATTCGCATTCAGGTAAATAATGTCAAATTCAGGTTGTGGTGAGTCTGATTTGATGCCATAATATTGTATATAAATAGTATATTGTATACATACTGTTTATATTTTATGTTACTTGTCCTCTCTATTCTGTTATTCATTATTTGCTATTTATTGGCATTTATTGTCTGAAGGGAGACATGCAAGCAAGTATTTCATTGCACTTGTACAAATGCCAATAAAGTGTTGGAATCCTTGAATGCTTTCGGAACTGCAGACCGGTCTACAGAAGACAGACCCAGAGTGCTGACCTTCAGGCTGAATGAAAGAAGATGGTGCTTCATAAACATCCCTCCCTTCCGACTTGGTTGGCGATGGCCAGAGGAGGCCGGGGGGCCAGATGACCTCTGTCCCCCAGAGGATTCCTACCTCAAGCTACCGTGTTTTCTTCTCCCACAATGTGAGTATGATCAACTTGAACAAAATTTTATAAAAAAAAAAAAAAAAAGTGTGATTTTCCCTGCAAAAAAAAAAAAAAAAAAAGACGACAGAGATCCCTGTAGAGTTTTGTTAGAAATGTTCCGCAGGGAGTCTGGGACTCAGAGAGTGTGAGACGTCAGCCGTCAGGCCCCCAGGGGGCGGGGGCGAGGCGATAATCTGAGGCTACAGCACTGCTGGTCCAATTACACTACTGTTAGCCCAAACCACGGTATCTCAGCTGGTGTGCAAGTACCACTGTTATTCGATCCTTGGTTAAGTGCTTCAGGGCAAGCCTTTAAGGAAAGGCACTATATAAGAAGAAAATTGAATTGACCTGCATTTTAGGGGGGTTCAGGGGGTACTACTCACCTCACGCCTCCAGGGTTGGGGGTTTGAGTCTCACCTCTGCTCAGCTGTAGGGTTTGCATGTTCTTCCCAAACCGTATGTGTTTCCTTCTCCACCCAAAGACTTGCAGTCAGGCTAATGGGCATCTCCAAATTTCCCGTAGGAAATGACTGTGAGTTTAAATACCCTGTATGGCATCCAGTCCAGAGTGCATCCCTGCCTTGTACCCTATGCTGTCTGAATGAAACTAATTTTACCTCCAACCTGTTTGTCGTTGCATCAGGAAATAGAGACTGAGCTTTCATTGCAGAAGTCATGCTCACCCCCAGCTCGATTCCTCCTCATTGTTTCATATGGGTGCCTGTTTATACTAAACTAGAACTGTGTTTTCCAATCCGGTCCTCGGGGATCCATAGTCGGTCCATGTTTTTGCTGTCTCTGAGCTCCCTGATAGACAGCCCACGACAATCCAGAGGAGGGAGGGAGCAAAAACGTGGACTATCTGTGGGTCTCCATGGGCCAGATTGGGAAACACTGAGCTAGAATATTGTATCAGGTTTTATTTCTAAAATCCATTTTATAATGAAACCGAAGCTTCTGTGCAATGCTCCTTATCACCTTCAGATGATTCTGTAGGTACACACTCGAGCATTTAAGATTAAAACACTTCGTAAGGTAATCGCTCATTTTTATCTTTGACCACACTGGAGCACAGAGCAAACAGCTCCCCTTTGGCTATAAGGATAAACAGAGAGATATCAGCAGTGTGTTTACGAGGCACCGTCTCTATATCAAGCGATGCCTTGGCAGGTCACAATCCCAGAGCACTGAGACCACAGGTTCAGACTGTGCTACCTCTGTGGCTATCTGCGCATTCCTCTCAGATGCAGCACCTCTTAACTGCATAGTTAATATTAGCTACACCTCAGCATAGGCCACATTTTTCACTTCCTAGATTGCATCTTTTTTCTTGTCCCTTACCATGCTGCTATTTGTCCTGTATCGTCTGTCCTATTGTCCGACCCATGCACCTGTCCCCCTCCCCTGCAATTGTGGAATAAGAATTTCACCGTGTCCTGCAGAACACGTGGCTATAAAATCTTGAGACCTGAAATCTGGCTTCGAACCGCGCGGTTCTGCCCTGGGTCCTTCTTACCACATGTAGCGGTAATACGTGTAGCGAAATGTGTGACTCTTTCACAGCAGCCGAGAATGCGTGACGCTTCGGTGGTGTGTTCGCACATGTGACTCATTGCCCCGCGATGGATCGGTGCCCCATAAATACTCCAATAGCAAAGTGCAATTAGTTTTTAATACACATAAACGATAGCACTCGCCAATCACAAGCAAAGGTGACAGGATAATAACAATCTCTAAATGTCAAAATAAAATGCTAAAGGGTACTAATAAACGCCAAAGAGGAGCGTGCATCAAAATTAGCACCAATGCTGGAAAGCCAGGACACAATTACACTAAGCTAATCACCCAAGAGGGCCAGATGCTAAAGCGCTAATCAGCACGAATGTGTTGCCAAGGACACCATGATCAATGGCGACTGGTGTTCAGAGTTTAATTTTGCGTCAACGAGCTCACCTACGGGCCGGAGGAGGTTGAGCCTGGAAGCGGACGTCCTTGTGTCCTCCCTCAGCATGACAGTATCATCCCCGGCACCCTTATCTACGGTGACAGCGGATAAACGACTGGACGCTGGACAAACTACCCAAAGCAGTTCAGTTTGAGATGTATACGTCGGTGCACCGCATGCTCACGGATTGTCGATCACGGGGATAATCTCCACGGCTGGGTGCCAAGGAACAGTTTGCAGAATCCATGGGGGCCTCGGCGGCAAGGCTGGGGCACCTACCCCCTTACATATGCCGGACCTGATAACAGTCCAAGGGGTTCATCGCTCGACGGAGGGAAGTTAGTGCACATTAGCTGCTAAGTCTAATCAGGCCGGGACAGAGGAGGAGCTCGCTGAGATTCATTTCAAGGTGTACTGTACAACCCAAATGCCTATAACGTGTTAATACCTAACAGGAATGAGCAATGGAATTATCATCCTGGGTGGAGAATTTGGGTTGGGTCAGAGGTCTTGGAAGGTTGTCAACTGGGGGGCAAGGTGGAGACTATGTGTGGGTGGGAGGTTCCAGAACCATTCTTCTGACTTGGTCTGTCTCTATTGGGTGGGGAGACAATCTGTAGCCATGCCCCTGGTAAAGAGTCTACCAATCAGAACTATCCATCCCCACAGAAGAACTCACTTCTTTTGCCTCTTCTGAGATACAGCTAATAGACCTAGCTCTCAGTTGCTAACATAATGCTACAGATCAGTGAACGAGTGAAAACATCAGACAGGTGGGTATTTCTGCCTCATCTGCCTTGAAATCACTGTCCAAGACAGACCTGTTGATTAACACGCTGACGCAGAATACAGCAGACTGAAAAAGCACATGACAGCGCAAGATCGATAAACAAAGAACCCACCTGGAATCAAATTGGACAGAGACATGTGTTAGTCGAAACGGTAAGAAATCTTCCCCGCTGACAACCATATCAAACAAAAGCATGGATCCAATCGTGATATTCGATCCAGAATTCTCATAATTAAAAACAAAAGCTCAAGCCATTTTCATTAATTTCGATTATCCCCCAGAAAAAAATAGAAAGAAGTCCGAATGGTTTTGGCAGAAACACGGCAGACAGAGGAGGACTGGGAGAGTGTGAGCCATCAGCTGACAGACTCCGGGGTGCGGGGGGGGCGTCACTGCGAGCGGATAATCCATGACTATGGCACTGCCCGTCTCTTGGTGGAACATTCAATTATGTGAGTGCTGGGGGGGTTGGAGAGGAGTCAGCACTGGTTAGAAAGCCTGCAAGCATGATGGGGGGGTCAGATGGAAATAAGTTTCTAATCTGCAGACATGGGAAGGGGGGGACGACCTGAGCAAACAGGTGCTGGGAAGCCGGGTAAATAGATGGACGTATGGGGGGCTGTGCTCCCATGCATGTGTACAGCCAAACGTCTGAGACACACAAAGCGTTTCCTCGAGCAGAAAAGGAGGGATTCAGTGCTGGTGAATTTCATTTGGCAGCTGCTCTGCCCTCTGGTCAGCTCTGCGGCGCACCCCCGCCCACCCCCAAATCGACAGCCCTGCAGCCTGACGGGATGCTGGGAAAAGGACAACTGTTAACACCCCTGATGGCCGCGCCACCTTATTAACATTGATGCTAATTTGCAGCTAAAGGGTAATTGGCAACGGTCTCCCGGCGACCGCTTTATGAATTTAGCTGCGGATGACGCAGGTCTGCTGGGTTAATGGTCAGCAGGGGACCGGTCTGTGACCCAAACTCGCCTGCTATTTGAATCCATTACATTGATTTATATATACGCTACCTACTTAAGGCATACAGATCTAATAGGGCTGTCCTCCAAAGGGTGACAGCAAAGGCGAGTCAGGTACTGAAGTGACGCTGGTACTCAGGCCTACACAAAGACCTGGTTGGGCCCCTGAAAAAATCTACACAATGGACCCCCCCCTTCTCCAAACCAAAGCTACCATTATCCATACTAACACATTCATACCTCCCTCCCGCAGCAAGGCATTCTGGGGATTTTGAAACAACATTAATACCCAGACAGTACACCCAACCCTCCATGCCATCAGCACTCAAATGCAAAGTCAAGGGTCCTCCTGACTCTTCCAGTAGTTCTTGATTGACGTAAGATAGTTCCACATGTAAGTGGGTTTTACCTTCTCATGCTATTCAAGACACCACATAGGAAACACACAACACATACTACAGAAATAAAAAGCGTACATTTACTTACAGGCACATGTCGTCTTTTGTGCGTAGGTGCTTCTCAAACTGCACGTATCTCGGACATTGTTTGCTTAAGTCCAAATTTACATAAATCAATTTTACGTAAGGTGAGAGCTGCCTGTACTATTACTATTCATGGGCGACCTTAAGCATACCGGTGTGTTGTATCTGTACTGGAATAATGGGGGGGAAAAAAAACAGAAGTCTGTCCATTGCAAACGTTATGCAGCAGTGCAGAAACGTGGGCAGAGACCTCAGTCCTCACACGGCACAGCTCAAGTTGGAAGTTAGTGCATGTATTAGATCGTCCACTTTTCTGTGGTACTTCGAGCAAACGTGACACCCCGTGTGTCAGGAAGCTAGTAAAATTTTAAGAAAGAAAAGTGATTAGCAAGCAGAAAAGTGAAGCTGACCTGTTTCAAGGGACCTTGCATATCACCCCTGGGATAGACATGGACCCTGGCTCCCATGCATTAAACATGCTTCTTATCTGCCAACGTAGCTCATATATTTAGAAACAGGACGCATTCTCTAGACATGGCCAAAGGAAAAATTCTCTCGCATAATTCGATTTCATTCGGCAGCCTAAAGCCTTGATATTTGCCCATGTAAAAACTATTGATGACTAAGATATGAAGGATAAGTATTTCAAGAAGCTGAAGAAAGTAAAAAAAAAGGGGAAAAAATATTGAGCCCGAGGTAAAGATTTAATTCTTAGTCAATAAGTCATATATGTATTATTATACTACGGGACCGTTGAATGCTTGAATCTGATTGGCTGACGAACGTTCTGAGGTGTGCAATTATTTTCAGAGACGCATGGCGAACATAGTTCCAGGCAGCTCTCTTGACCGCATTACAGTTCCATATCACTTCGCATAGTTAACTGTAATAACGGAAATTAGCATACAGTACCTATACAGCACACAGGACTAACAAAAACAACATGACAGACGATTTTCCGAAAGTAAATTTTAACATTTACGGTGAATATGAAACTTTCAACAACTGGGCTGCAGCAGTATTAGTTAGCCTAGTGTACCAACTTAAAGGCTACACATGACATTTCTCACTAGCGAGGTAATAACAGCGCTGCATCTTAAAGCAGACTAACAGTTTAGAGACGGTGCTTCAGAACACTGTTGAGGGACACACAGAGGTAGCCTAATTCATACAAGCTCTCTCTCTCTCTCTCTTTCTCTTTCTCTGTGTCTCTGTCTCTCTCGCTCTCTTTCTAATAACTTCATTATTAGTCTGCTATCAACGGCTCAAGCCTCCATTGCCAGCTTTAAAATGACGTTTTGGAAATAGCAAAAGAGTCGTTGGATGAGATGCGGAAGAAATAATCCTACTCACAATAGCGATTTAAGTAGAAAAACCGGACGAATCCCTTGAAATATATAATCTGATCGATGTCTTGAGGTGTGGCAACCGTAGTATAAGCGCTTCGCGTCGGGGCCGCATCACCACCTCGGGTGTGCATTATTTTGTAATAATTCAACGGCCCGTCGTCAATTATTCCTTACTTAATAAATTGGAGTTTCCAAAGTGTTAAGTAACATCATAGTTAATTCATGCCTGTTTTGTTATGATCTCATTTGTCACTGTGGGTCCATGGGTTCGAACCCCGATCCCCCCGTGAAGCATCTTTACACCTGGTCACCTGGTGGACGACCACTGACGGAGTCCTTCATTCACCCTCTTCAGACTACAAGAGCCTCACAAAAAGGAAAGAGAGACCTCAGCTTCTCCCACTTTGTCCCGAATTTAAACCGGATGAGTCTGTAACCATCTTTAGTTCATTCGCTTAATCTGAGTTGACGTTAAATATATGCACAACTTGTCGGATCCTTGCCAGCAGGTCCGACGGATCAGAATGGATGTGTGTGACAGAGGATTACTATGGCGCACCTCGCTTCTCTCTCTCTCTCTCTCTCTCTCTCTCTCACTCTCTCTCTCTCTCTCTCAGAACACTGCCAATCCATGTTGATGAGGAAATAGCCCTCACCATAAATCTAGCCGTCTCCGAGAAGCTACTCCTTCTGTTTATATTCACTTCTCTAGTATTTTATTCATTTTTTTAAAAAACCTCACGCATCTTCTTTCAAAATGTCATGCAACAGAAGTCTCTCCCATTGGTGAGATTGTCCTCAGTTGGGAAACTCCTGTCTCTTTCCTTCGTACTTACAAGGCCAAGCCGCAACATAACCCCATTTGTGGAGCTGAAAGCGAATTAATTCCCACAAGCGGAACATTCCCCAAAGTCTAAGCGGGGCTTTCATTGACAAGACTGTCCAAGTCGGCCGCAAATTCCACCAGTTTCCCACAAACCTGTTTTGTTTAACAGTCATCTAGCATTTCTGTGTTCAATGCAAGTGGACAATTAGAATCAACATAAAATACTTAAAGACGGTTCTTTGATATTCCCAGGATTTTCCCAGGACCAATCCCTGGAGGGGAGGCAGGGGATACCCTACAGGGAATACCCTATGGGGAATACCCTACAGGGAATACCCTACAGGGAATACCCTACAGGGAATGCTACTCATCATAGGTCAATTTAGTGACACAAACTTGGTTTAAACTACATGTATTTCGACTATAGGAGAAATCCCACAGAAATAGAGGAAGAACGAAATTAACTCGACACTTACGCATGGGACAGGACTGAAACCCACAGTCTGGAAAGTGTAAGACTACCTGTACAAAGCCAGCATATAAAAAGGTGTGGAGAGCAAGGGGCTGGTTCCTTATAATGCTCGGGTTCGGGTTTCAAGGTCACCTGTCCCTTTCCATGGTGTGGGGTGTGGCTTAGCAGGTTAAAACTCTGTCCCCATAATTAGAACATCATTGGATTGAGTCCCAAGGTCAACAGACAGCCTAACCTTAGCTCCAGGGGCACTGCACACTGACTGACCCTGTCCTCTGAGCCCCAAACATGCGTGTGTGTGTGATAAGTGAATCGGCAGTTTCCCCACTAGGATGAATGGAGCATCCCCATTCTGTGTGACCCATACCGAAAGGGCAGAATCTTGCTGTAATTGTAGTAATAATCAGTCTTACAGTTTCATTAAAGACTGTAGCTTAAAGCATGATATAAAGCCCACCAATGCAGTTCCCACTTGTTCTTCCTCCACAGCCTAACGCGGCACCCTGGCACTCCTACACGCATGGGCTGTGGTAGTATTTGGGAGAGGGAGAGAGAGAGAGGCCGGGAGTCTGTAGGCGACACGCGTGTCCTCCCAGGAGTCCGTGAGCCTGCTTGCTGCTTTATTGTTTCTCGTCAATTCGCTGTCTTCTTTTCAGCTCTCATCTCATTATATTTCTGTTTCTTTATGAGAGTGCGGATCTCCTGGACCGCTAAGCCTGTGATGTCTCCGTCTCTCTCTCTATCCCCCTGACGCCCATCAAAAAGCGGTGAGGGGTGAGGGAGCACTCAGGTGAACGAAACCCTGATCGCACGTGTTGCTAGATGAGGCTTCTTGGGTCTCCGTCAGCCACCGTGGAGCTGTGACTGGTCACCGTGGCTGGAGGATTGGACTGGCTCCGACCAAGGAGAGGACGCTTTCTGCACACTGCCAGAGGCTGCATCCTGATATTAAGCGCTCACACACACCAGTCCTGGGAGAAGGTGGAGCGTGCCGTGAATTGGTTATTTCCATCTATCCACCTTCCAACTACACAGTCAGTACAACAGCGGTGCGTTACCGTTCCTCCAATGAGAGCTATTTTCACAAAGCAAATAGTCAGATGAGCTACCAAATCGACTTGGTAAAATCGACCCCTTGCTGTATTCACCTCACGGGTCGTTGGGTTGGGCACCCCTGCAGTACCGGATCAAGGTGGGCTTGGAGCCTATCCCAGGAGGCACAAGTGAGGGGACGCCCTGGATGGGATCCCAGCCCGATACAGTGCACATGGCAGGGGACTCCCTGCATGGGATCCCAGCCCGATGCAGTGCACATGGCAGGGGGCGCCCTGGATGGGATCCCAGCCCAATGCAGTGCACATGGCAGGGGACGCCCTGGATGGGATCCAAGCCGACACAGGATTTTGTCCAGTGTCGAGTACTTTTTTGGGAACTCTCCATTAATTTCTTTGAGGAAAACTCTCATCCCAACATGACGACCTTAACCTCTATCCAGCCCTAACCTTAACCATAAATAACCAAACAAAATACGAGACTTCTGACATTTTTACTTTTTTGATTGCATTCACAGATCTTTGTGGGGACCTTAAAACGACAGCTTTTTTATCACACTTGAGGGACATTTGGTCCCCACCACGTAATAAACACACACACACACACACACACACAAACAGTTACACAGAATTCAAATACAGTACCAAACTCAGCCCTGACGTTTTAAGCCACCCAGTGAGCCACTATGATAGTAATATAATTACATGACCAGCAGAAGAACTGCTGCCTCCTCATTCTTCTCCTGGGATGTTTTTTAATAAACTCACTTGATTCTCTTTGGGTTTTATACAATCCATCCAAAATCTCACGTTTGACTTGGGGGGGTCGGTTTCTCCTCATCTCCGAGCCTGACACCCTTGTTTGTGAGCAGGTATTATCTCATTCATGCTGAAAACTCGAAAGCTTGATTGCGCTTTGGTAAATGGATTAAATTCAAAGTGCACCTTTGAACATTTCTGATACGAAGGTCTCGCTGCCCCCACCCTGGCCCCCACCCCAGCACCAATCCTCACTTCAAAGGCTCAGCCTGGTTTCTCTTGCTGCATTTATCTAGATAATAAGCGTCCAGTAGGGGTGACGCTCGCTTCCATTACCTTAACTATTCGAACAGGAGGCAAGCGGCAAAACTAAGGCCGCATTTTAACGAAAGCAATTAAGGTCTGGCAAAACCAGAATCAGGATTTGCTATTCTGCACTGGCGTGTCGCACATTTAATCATGCATTGTTAGCTATCGGAATGAACGAATCAGAAGTGACCCTTTCGATTTGGGAGCTTTCAAAGGATGTGGGATTTTTGGCGGTCGAAGCTTAACGTGCCGATGTCCCCGGGGCCAACATGCGCCGCGGCCCTGGGGATGAGCCCCATCGATCCAGGCCAGTGCGACGTCATGTGACCTCTTTAAAAGGGGATCCAACGTCATCTTTCCACAGTTCTTCTCCCATCGTATGGCGGATCTGGTGGGAAGGGGGGCATGGAACCAGTGGCCCTTTCTACGCTGCTATCTGGCGGATCACAAGCAAAAATGCATCGATTGTGCCCTCATCACGAGGGGGGGGGACTTCCTAGTAACTCCCTTCACGGCGCTGAGGTTCCAAGTGCTTTAGCATCATACGCCCGCCGGCACAGTGCCTGTCAGTGGTGGGGGGGGGGGGGTGCTTCAAAGACATGCCCGAAATGTGGTATTACACGCTCACTCTCTGCAGAAGCTTTGAAGGAAGTATTCACTGAGAGAGAGCGAGAGAGAGAGAGAGAGAGAGAGAGAGAGGAGGGGGAGAGGAAAAACTCTCCGATTGCAAGTTTTGGGTCTTTCATGATCTTAATGCTACATGATAAGAAGCCTAACATGTGACACTGGGTATAGATGTACTGGGGCATTCTTAGCATGCCCCCTATTAGCTGAATGTACATGCCTCACCTGCATTTCCCCAGCTTCAGCGCAGCGGCTTTTGAGGCCTGAACGTTTACCGACCATGACGGTGCACAGGAGACATTCTGCCGGATGGAAAACTGCCTTTAGCTGCTAGCGACGTAGTCGACCATGTGACGCGGCATGTCCCGTTAGCAGTGCGGAGCCCAAGAGCAGATCTCTCTCACACACACACACACACACACACACAAAGACCTGCCACAACATCTACGGTAGATCTGCGGTTCCATTCTAAGTGTGAAAAAATAATTGCAATCTGCTGTGGGTGTAATTCATTTCCAAACCTACACACACTAAGGCTACACCCACACACAGGCGCACACATGTACCCCGCACTGGCGAGAACGACAAATAAAATCATAAATGCCATGATAAATACTACTCTACTTGCAAATCTGCTATCTGCTCCATAATTCAGCCGGCAGCTGTCTCACTCCCTCATATAGCGGAATGAAAGTAATCCTTTAATTGGGCTTTAAATGATTAGCAATCCCTAATCACAAAAGAAGTAAACAGCTCCCTTAAAGCTCCCTTAAAGTGAGAAACACCATAGACCCCATATAACAAATAATTAAGTATTTAGGGCCTCCTACTTACATCTATGACATGTGAGAAGGCTGCATAGAAGTTCTTTAGAATTTCTTGAAATAGGTAATAATTCTCTGTTGTCATTTATACTGCTTACTGTGACCCTGCACAGGACGAGCAGACAGAAAATGGATTTATAAATTTAAACATGCAATGTCTTAAGGCAAAACATACCCTGTTCCGAACAACTTAAAAACTGCTCAAAACTGCTACTTCGGGGCGCCTGAGCTCTGATCATTCTCCACTGTTCTCCTGTCCTTAGATGATTAATGGAAAGCGCAGAGAAAAGCACCTTTGAGCGAATTAAAACTCTCCGATAAGGGACATCAGAAACCTGACAACCGCAGGGACTGCAGACGCTGTGCATCACGCCCTGAAGAACCTTCCATTACTGACACGTGTTCGTGCAGAAATAAACCAGAAAGGACGTATGCAGATGTAGCCGCTACCTCACTCAGCCTATGATAATGGCACATGTGATTAATTACAGGCATTTCAGTACCCTGCCATTCCAGAGTGACGGATCACCGGCTAGAAGTAGGCTTCATTTAAAAAAATTTTTGACAGATTTTTGATCTGTAGCAATTTTGGTTGCATGTTAACATTCAGGGGAAATAAAGATATTATTTACATTTTAATTATTTCACAGGTGCGTTTATCCAAAGTGACACACTGGGAAGTTAAGGGTCTTGCTTAACAACCCAAGAGTGAAATTACTCTGCTGTTGACTCTGGGATTTGAACCAACAGCTATTTTAACCCAATGAGCCACATACCATTACCATATTATGTTAGGTCAAAGCTTAATACAAAGCTTAGGATACAGCAACAACCCGTGCTTACGGCTAGTTCTGTTTGTATAAATAAATAAAATAAAAACCAGAACAGGCAGACCATCATTCTGCCCCCCCCCCCCCCCCCCCGCTCATTCCCCCCCCCCATTTTCCCTACAGCATCTCCGTGAAATCCTTACAGCTCGCCATGACATCCCAGCGCGACGTGGCTCCTTCTGCACGCGCTCGAGAAGCAATTTGCGGACAAGAGGTGGAAATCATGAGAGGCTAATGAAAAATGATGCAGAACAGCGGGGTCCCCCCACCAGGCAGTCGGCGGAGTCGGCGCACACTTTGGTTCACCTGCTGTAGACACTAGGCATCGCATAATGCCTCCAGCCTCAATCCATGGTTGTGGGTAGCTCATCTCCGAGTCTAAACTACGTTTAGTAATTCTAAACATTTATAAACATTTGAGTTTATAAATTGCCATGGATGTGTGACAAAGTAGACTGGTATCCCATCAAGGGAACCCCTGCCCTGTGCCCTATGTTTCAAGGATGACCTCCTGACTCATAGCCCCACCCTGGATTAGTGGCTAGGGAAGATGGACAACAATCCCCACTAGTTTAATGCCCCAGGGTACAACAGCAGCTCTGTTCTTTATTTTATTCGGCCCCCGCTTGCTGACTAAAGAGGAATTCAGAACAGTCATAGCTGCTTACACCTCCGCCCCCCCCAAAAAAAAACAAGAAAAAGCCAGCATGCAAAAAAGCATTTGCATATCCCAGTATGGAGTTGGAAAAACAACAAAATTGAATAGTCAGCCTTATGCAATGTGACAGCTATACTGCTTTGACTGACAATAAAAGCCAGATCTGCTGAGTGAGGACTATAGGCTATATGTGCATATATAAAAATAAAACAATTTATATGTATAAATACTTTCCTTTTTTGGATGTATGCATCTCGCCTGCTTTTATCCTGAACGTCCTCACTTCGGGGTTGTGGTTACCTGCTATCTGCCGACACTGGCTTCTAAGTTGGGTTCATGCAAGACAGTGATGCCCCCAGCCGATATCAAAGATCAAAATCGGGGCTGTTCCAGGCATTTTTTTTTTTACTGATCAGGAAAAACGGACCAAACCTAATGTCCGGCCTGTTTAATTTCCTGCGTCAGTTGCGCAGACTGTGAGGATCTGTCAAGTCTGAGGCACTTGGCTTGAACCTACATGCTATCGAGATGCCAGCTGTGTGGAAGTTCTTCACACCGGATACTCTAAGTAGCCCAACGGCGACCAGCAATGTTTTCAATGCCAACCTTTCGAGAGGAGGCCGCAACAGAGTATCGTTTGGTACGACGAAGGGCACTTGCAGAAACGTCATAAGCCAGAATACCGTAAAACCACCTTCTGGATGTGTATGTATATTTAAATATTTAGTGAAACATAAGAGCAGGATAGGCGGATATGAATACTGAATGCATCAGATCAGGGCACCAAAAAAGTCGATGGAGACATCTCTAATTCCAGATTCTTCAGTCATCTCACCGAGTATGGATACATGTACACAAACATTTATGTACCTTGCCGCAGGTGGATGAATTAAAATATAAAACTATTAAAAAACATCTACTGATCATTCACACCTCTGTCATGTAAATCAGGCTCCAGGTCTATGCTCACACCTTCAGCCCAGCGGAGGAGCGACGGCCCCAAACAAAGCTGAGTGCATAAACGGGGCTGTACCTCTTACCTATGTCAAAATACCAATTCCTGAAATGCCTGTTAAAATCTGCAGGTCGCCTAAAAAATGATGTAAAAAGCTAATTCCACAAAAGAGCCTGTGACAGCCAAATATCAATTGCGCGTCAAAGAGAGTGTGAACCCACTGAGAAAGCTATTTAGTAATTCTAATTATTTTTGCTCTCCCCTCACAAGGTGGACATGACACAAAAGATTATCTTGTGGAAGTGAAAAACACATCGCTCACGGCGGTAAACACATAACGTAGTTCTGTTTATCTGCTAAATTAACAAGAAGACCTCCGCTGTCTCACTAAATTGGAGTCACACGAGAATGACCCCCCCCCCCCAGTAATTCTGACCTTTGCTTCTGACTGGGGGCCAGATGAGACACCCGCCCCGCACCTCTCTGCTAGTCATGGAAATACACGCGGTTATAACGGGCAAGGCACTCGCGTCGTGTAGCTGCGTTCAGGGGAAATTACGGTTCCCACCTGTCGGCCCAGGGCAATGTTTTGATTAATACCTAATCAAGTGTGTCAACTCTTTGCTTCGGAAAAATGACCAAGTTAATTATGCAGTGATGGACTCGACGCCTCACAGAGACACAGATAACTCTCACCAATACTGATGCCGCCAATTACCCGGAACTGTACTCCTCCCACGTCATGGATGTTGGGATTCTGCAGGCAGATTCAGACCTCACTGAATAGTGTTTACGCTACATATACAGGGGATGTCCAAAGTGATGGAACTGACACATAAATAAAGGGCTTTAATGTTAAAGTGACTAAATCGAAACTACGAAGATGGGTGAGAAGATGGATCTGGATCTCCATAAGAACCGCTCAAAAAAACGTGACGTCATCTAAATTTACTTCTCCAGTCTGGCGGAAACAGACCACATACAATTCAAAGCAAGTCCCTTCATGCTTTGTGTTGGACTTGTGATCGTTTAAAGAATGAACAACAAGAGCAGTGTTCTTAGAATTACTAAATAGCTTCCTCAGTGGGTTTACATTCTGACGGCAATACATCTAATATATGTGTAATGTGCATAAATTATACATTACAGCTCTGCCTAAAAGTAGCTCCATTAGGATGACAAGAAATCACATTTAATGTTTATGTAATCCAGGTGTTTTCAATGGATCCACTGTGATGGTTCAAGACTGTAGGTCCAAAATCTTCCAAAGGAAGGTCTCTAATGAAGAATTTTACATAAACGGGGGGCTGTGTATAGCTATGGGGGCAGTGGCCCGGCCCAGCAGGTTAGGATGCTGTGCTTGTAACCCTCAGGGTCAGCACAGTGATTTCACCATTAGGCTCTTGAGCAAGACTCTTAACCTTTGGTTCCAGACAGAAATGTATGTAGCTTTGGTTAATTGTCTCTGTAATAAATGTAATGAAAATCCACCAAATTCTGGGAAAAATCTACTCTTTCCAGCCATAAAGTGTGTGTGTGTGTGTGGGGGAGGGGGAGGAGAACTTTCCTTAATGGCATGAGGAAAAAAATAAATAAACTGGGATCAAATTACATTGGCGCAGTCACCCTGATGGGTATCAAATATGAACTATTTAAAAAAGTGCATTCTTGAGGGCTATTACAAGATAAGAGGGTTTCTTCATCTGGAGATGTAAGCAACTCGCAGCTGATGAGCTGACAACAAAAAAAAAACTTTAAATGCAGAGAACAGATTATGATTATGGACTATTCTGGCTGCAAGTTATGTGAGATGCGTGTACAAATGAGCATACCTGCTTAAAACACAGCTAACGGGCTATTTTACACCCAATACTTATTGGGTTATGGCTGGATAACGTGGAACAGCAGGGCAGGTTAATTCGATTGCTATGCGTTAGTGTTTTCTGGTGCTTCATCTGAAGAGACTGTGTCTTTTAGGGGGGCTTGAAATTTGATCTTGTTTAATTTAGGGCATATAGTTTAGGCCAGGTTTTTATTTTTTCGGGGGGGGGGGGGGGGGGGGGGGGGTGCAGAAGTTTGTGCCCAGGGCTCTGAATGCACCAAATATGTCAATGTGACACACTTCGCATTTTTTGAGGGAATAAATGTGTTTTTTTTGCTATGCCCTCAGAACCCAATTAGGAAATAATGTCCCCATGACCTTTTATTCCCTATCGATTGCCGTCTTGACATTTAAACCGCGTTGATGCGTAAGGAGCAACTGCGTCTCTGGCGAGGCTTCGGCTTTCAAAAACCTTAAAGCCAGATTCCGCCGGTTCAATGCAAGCTGGTAGCCGGTTTCCGGCAGACCACCCCACGGCGCGCCGCGTTTTCATACAAGGGCGGCGTTCCAGACACAACCTTTATCACGCTGCTGCATCACAGGAAACACATCTGATTTAACCAGGAGGAGAATCTGGGTGAATTCCCCCGCGCTCTCTCACCCAGAGTAATTGGCCTGCCCTTCCACTCTTAGCCGCAAATAAACCATCGTGGTGTGCATTTCAAACCATAAACCTCCAGAAGAGAGGCTGCATGCATAATTTCACTCAAGCTTTCCTCTAATTGGACTAATTAGTAATTACCTATTCGTAACACAGAAAAATGCAAAACTCACATTTACGAAGCAACACCGTATAGATTTATTCATTTGTTCGGGTTATTTCTCCTCTGATTTATTTATCTTTTTAATGCGCAAGGGAGGTGATTTTTTGTGTCTTTTTATTGGGCTAATTGGAAAAGCAGCATAAGACCCTGCAACAAAATCTGGGGTAAGATCTTCCCTCTGTGAGTGTAGGTCGGCCAAATTATAACTCTGACGGACAGCATCCAGCTCGAGGACGAGCCGAGAACAGACCGCGAGCCATAGACGAAACGGGTCGCCTGCTCAAGGTCGGGGGGGACACAGTAGGAGCAGCATCGCGGGACAATGCCAGTAAGGCCGGCCACATAATCTCACCAATCAGCCAGCGCCGGGCAATTTGCAGAGGAACGGGATAAGGAAAATAAGGCGAGACCTGAATGGGCCTTGCAGTTAAGGCGGAAGACATCAATAGCAGCCGTTTCAGATAAGCAGCAATCGGATGAAAGGGACATCCAGAATATTCACCGATCAGAAGACCACCTTAAGAATTGCAGTGATCAGTTGGATGCTGGACGCTGCCGGTTCCGTAAGGTCAATGCAGGGCAATAACCACCGTCTGCATCTGCCTCCAGCAGTCAAATAGCTTCTTTTGCTCTTTTACCTTCATTCATCTACCAATATCTCCCTCCGTCATTTACGACCAATAAAGTACACATTTTTCAAAAATAATTATAGTAATAATAAATAAAAACCTTTCCCTACTCCCTCACTTTGCATCTCCCCCAGCAGGAGAGGAAATAAAAATGTAAGGGATGGAGATACTGACCCAGGGCTGATACACTCATTAATTACAGGAATATTTCACAATGGCAACGAAAAACAAGATGATTGTCATCAGTGTGTGTGCGTGAAAGTGTTCCTCATGTAATATAAAAACAAAATTGAAATTCACAGACATTTCCCTGAGGCCAGACAGGTTACCTGCATGGTTTTTTTTTTATATAAAGAGCAGCGTTTGACATTCACACGTCACTCGACTTCTCTTCTGCGGCGTTTCCTACGGTCACTCAAAAACGGAAAAACAACATTTGTGATTCCTCCACTTTCTGGGTACTCTCTGGCTGCATGACTTCAATTATGGATCGGTTAGCCACACCCCCCGACCAACGCGCCCTGGCCAGCACGCATGTGCGGAAGCAGCCACTAAACCCATTGTTTCCGAACGAGAATCTGCCTGTGGCGATAATGACACATTTCAGAAGCTATTCTGCGCAGCCGACGGAGCGCACCGGGAAACGGTGGTGCCAGGTTTACCGTGACTCGGCCAGAGTCTCCCAGACAAACAGGAACCCCAGGGAGCCCCCCACTCAAGCATCACACATGGCCTGACATCCTATTGATATCCATCTCATTCTCTATCATACTCTCAGCAGTTGCCAGGTCTAGTAGACTGCCACTCTGTGAAGGCCCCTCACGTCTCGATCCAATATAATGACCCTCCCTCTCTCACTTCCTCTTCCCCTGAGGTATTTCACGGTACCACACTTCCCTCTGAAGTACAGCTTCATTTCTGTGGAATCCAGCGGCCGCCAGCTTCGAGGGAGGCTCAGGAAAAACTCAAGACGGTCAACGTGTGAACTAAGGCAAACAACAATGGCTACGCAGGAATCCAGAGATGCCAGATTGCCTGGTAATTATGATTTTCGGCACAATGGATGAATAGCTGGCCCCTAGCACCTGCACAGCACCTCTCCCTGAGGGCCTGGGACTTAAACTGAAAGTAAACCCTTTCCCCGGAAGGGGGATGCTGACTGATGGTAGCTGACATCTCCAATTCGCGGCACAAAGGTCTATAATCCGTGGCCGCGTTTCGTGTGACTTGATTTATCAGAGGAGGTGATCGATGTTGGGCCCCGTCGATGGGGAAATCGGTTCATTCGCGGTAGAGTGGCCCAGTACGCGAAATAGCTACCATCCAATCCAACCGACGCAATGCTCCCAAGACAGCTTCCCAGAGGGTGAAAGTCGGATACACGGCGACTGAGATGAGCTAATTACATCCAAGGGCATGAGTAAAGGGTACCTCGGTATCCCCCAATATAGATTTTAGACATGGAAATAAACTTTCCTACATCTTCGCATATGGAAATTCACATTTAATGTGCCTCAGGGTAGATTTTTCCCTATCCATCCATTCGTTTTTACTTACATGTGCTCTGCCGGTTTATACAGCCGGGTACGGAGGAAGTGATGCAAGTTAAGTGCCTTTGCGAAGGGTACTGACACACTTTGACTCCTACGCCTCCATGACACGTCCTGCTACAGAGGACTGCCGACTCTCCCGGGAAGAACTCCAGCGCATGTACCCACCTGCCCTTGGACGCCGACGCTTAGCTCCACCGAAGAGGAAATCCATGGAGAATAGGCTCGGCGACCCCAGGAACGCTGGCCGGCTCACGGCAGACGCGATGGCTCATGCTTAAACGTGGCCTGGCCGCAGACAGTGCTACGGTTTAGTATCAGCACGACGGGAGATTAACATGCGGCCAGCCCGGGTAAATAGTTGTTTCAAGACATAAGAAGCACAAATGCCAACTATCGAAGACGGGAAGTTAAACTTTACGATGCATAATTCACGACGACACGAGCGGCACTTAAAGTGAAATGCTGCTGTGAACCAGAACTGTTAAATTATTAACGGCGAGGCCTGCGATTTCGGGCTGACATTTCGCCTGCGATGCCTCTGCTCCGAACGCTAAATGGAAGCGGTGGATGAGGATTCGTAGCGTGGAGGACACTACCTGCCCCCCATCCCATCCCAGGGGGCGGTTCTAGCATTTTTCTTAGGTGGAGGCCATAATTCAAATGGAGGGGTCAACCATATAATTAGCGAATGATGTGTTTTGAATTGGTGAGTGACAAGGGAGCAGCCAATCAGCCTTCAGCTGAGACCAGTGCCCCGTGGCCCCACCCCATTATACACCCCAGGCTGATACTCCCGTCAACCACCTTAGTGCTCAGTCACACACCTTCACCGCAGCAGTATGGCGCCTTTTGAGGCCAATCTTGTCACTTCTAAGAGGACGACATTATGAGGAATTATGAGGAATAAACATAAAAATTCACAATCGCACTCTTGCCGGAACTTGAACCGGGTCAATATATCGACCCCCCCATTACCCAAGGGGCCCAAAGCCTTCCCGATGCCCACCTTCCCGCTGAGAACAAGCACAGACCCTCTGACCTGGGAAAGCAACGCTGGGCACTTTGGCGTAGCTGCCCGCAGCTCTGCCTAATCGATGGCTTGATTAAATGTCAGCCGTCAGTCATTTGCACGCAGCATGCAGTACACACCAATAATTTGTGGAAGAAGAAGAAAAAAAGCAATCTAGTCTAACTGATAATATTGACTCCACTGGCCTGTTCAGCCTCTACAGTGGCAAATACAGGCGCAGGTCTTATCAGGAGAAAGGAAATGCCGCTGTCAGACGAGTGACAAACCTACATCACAGCATACTAAATCCTGGGATTACAATCGGAAGCAAGTGGTACCCCATTGTAAATAACTGTGTAAGTACCGCTTCTGAAACATGGTCAAGGAACAAAAAAAATAAAAACGGTTCACTCGACGAAATAATGGAGGATTCCATTCACCTGGCTTTTAGAGTCAGGCGGGGAGTCAAAGTCTGGCTATGAGTCAAAGGCAGAGTCAGGTGGAGAGTCAGAGTCGGACAGAATATCGGAGTCAGAGTGTGATGCAGAGTCAAAGGTAGTCTGGTAGTCAGAGTAAGAATCAGCATTGTACTAGAAGTCAGAGTCAGTCAGAGAGTCAAAGTTAGAGTCGGACTGTCAAATCAGGCTGTGGACCAGGGCTAGAGTCAGGTTGTGAGTCGAACTGAATATTCAGAGTAAGACTGTGAGGCAGTGTCAGAGGTAAGCTAAAGGTCAGAGTCAGTATCAGACTATGAGTCATTTAACCAAGTTGTAGTAAAAGTAATTGAAAACCACAGGCCGGGACTCACTTCTCTTCTCCAAGCCAAACTGGTGCTGCTGGTCCATCTTGCCCAGGCCGTCCGCCGCATAGCTGCCCCGGGAGCCGTACTCTTCCTCTGTGTTGCTGTCAGAGAGCCGGTCGAGGTGCTGGCCCAGGTGCTCGTCATCTTCGCCGTCGTAGTCATCCAGGATGGGCGTCTCGCGGATGGGCATGCCGATGACAGAACCGTGTGGGGGCAGGCGGGCCTGCGGGCCCAGCAGCACCGACGGGATGTAGTGGATCTCGTGCGTGGCCTCTGTGCTGGCGCTCTTCTGTGGCGGGCGGCGGCGCCGGCACCAGCGGTGCCGTGTGTAGAGCACCAGCGTGAAGAGCAGGATGACAAGCAGCAGGGCGATGAGGCCTCCCTGGGACAGCAGATAAACACGGGACCTCAGGACCCACACTGCAAGCCAATAACACTAACACTAGGTTTTCACATGTGATCGGAAAGGTTACTGGTTCAAATCCCAGCATCGACAGACTGATCTCGACATTGGGTCCCTGAGCAAGACCCTTAACCCCAATTACTCCAGGGACTTCCTGGCCTTGCTTTCTCAAATGTTTGTTGCTATAGATAAAAGTATCGGCAAAAAAATATGAAACGCTCGAAAAAAAAACATTAGGAGCATTCAAACACTCGCTGCATTGTGATGAGCAGAATATTTTAACCACTTCAGACAGAAATTTCCCCGCAACCCCAGAGTATGAAACACACCAGTATTTAAGTAGCACTTAACACATGTGAGGGTGCTTCTCATCCATACACAAAACAATTATACACTTGGCAGCCATTTCCAATGTAAACTAGTAGAATCTGAATTTAAGTTAGACTGCTTGGGACCTTGTATCAATGTGGAGAAGAGGAAATGAAGATGGTCTCGCAGGAATTTCACTTCCACATTTACATGAGAATCGCAGGACTTGACATTACATTCTCCTTCGGTGGAACATACAAGCCCGAGTGCAAATTTCCCCTCTTTCAAAGTGTCCAGAAGGCTTGCCAAGCACATTGGTGCCGTGCCGACCTCCAGCGCAGTGCTAAGGATGGATCTCCTCCCTCTGTCTCCATGGCTCACAGTGTGACCCGAAAGTCAAACGCGCCGTCCAGCCTCCTCAGCGCTCCTCCATCCGGCCGTCCTCCCACTCCTCCCGCGACCTTCCAGGCTGCGGAGGTCCTGCCACGTTCCCACTGTTCCACTCCTGACTGCAGGCAATGCATGTTACCCCTCCCCCCTATCCACGCTCCCACACAGCCTCAACACCCCCTCCCCCCACCCCTCCCTTGTCCGTTAAGCAATACAGAGACAAATTGAAACTTCTTCCCGAGCACAAGGTCATTTCCACGTCCATCCAGGGGACATGCTGCAGCTCCTCACCATTGTCCGCTCACTGAATTATTCAAACTTGGTGGAGCCAATACTGCCAGTTGTCAGTATGTTATAAAAATAGAAAAAAAAACACATGAGCCCCCATCAGAATAAGTAGAGGATCTACACCACTTCTGACACCATCTGCGGGAAGACAGGCTAAACACCAGGAAAAACAAACGAATCAATGTAAGTCTTGAATCCATGGAAAAACCAACACATTCTAAGCATACCAAACGCATGGCCCACGAACAGCATCTCAGCCGTGCACAGACCTCTACATAACTCTGCAACCTGCACAGTGGTCTTTGTATTTTCACCAGCATACAAAACAAAGCAAAGATATTGTATTGCATAAAAAGCCTGGATCATCACGTGATTGATGCGTGCCCTTAAGACATTAATGAAAAAACGCATTCTCAAAATATTCAAAAGCCTGAATTCACACAGAAAAGCAGTCATTCCCATATACCATACCTGGAATTATGTAACACACAGAATTATAAATGAGGAGCCAACATACTGCTGTAGATGTTTAGTGTGGACTAACATAGAGTATAGCATATAAAACACTGTAACATAACAGCACTTATTGACCACTACAAATACTATACAGTAAATACCAGTCTGAAGGACTTCCAGACCAATAACATGACAAAACAACTGGCCAGAAGAACCAGTGGCCAAAAAGAAATTTTGTTAAACATGAGTATACTTGATACTACAAAACTAGTCTTTCAGTATGTATGTCACGTTCACCAGAGCAACAGATAATACGAATGAGCTGCTCTCCATGGGTTGGTGCATTTTCCTTGGCTATGCTAACCCCGGAAGCTGAGCTGGCTTAAAGTCCAGAGAAGCAGGTGTATGTAATATCAAACGGGGAGGAACAGAGAGGTTCACCCGTGGTTCAAAGTACTAACTAGATCCAAGCGTACTTAAACTCTCACTGCACACGAATCCTGCGAGGGTTTGTAATGGCATCTGAAGGCTGGCACAAAATTTTCATGTAGTGGAAGTATTTTACGGTGGAAGTTAGCCAGAGGCACTCGAAAACGGGTGTGCAGTAAAATTTTACTCGCTCCTACAGCTCCAGGCACTGGGTAAAGAATTTCACAATAACATTAAATGAGAGAGTCGACCTGCGATGGTGCAACTGAGAGCGTCACGGTATCGCCGCAACGAGGCAGGCGCCCAGCTTCACTCTGCTCCGCCAGTAAAGTTCATTAAGCCGGAGCAACTGAAGGGGAGGTCAGGCCTTCGGTAATGTGGTAGGACACCGCGTTGCCTGTGAAACTTCTCCAACCAAATATTCGACCTCAGATCAGAGCAACATTTTTGTACACGCTTTCCCGCCAATTAACATAGTAATGTGGGAACAAGATTTAACACTCTATGGACATTTTATTGCACAGTAAAAGGTAAATTGAGAGAGCAAAATGAGCATCCGAAAGACCAGATGACTTGGTCATATTAGTTTTCTGAGATACATTACAATATTTGTTTCCGTATTATCAGTTTTTATTATCATTACTTCTCCTCCTCGGTGATCACCCAAGTTGTGCTCCTTATTGTAATACCCTTGGTAAGGTGGGTGGAGAGATGCGTATCAGATAAGGCAGACAGGGACCGGCTGCGAGCCTCAAAGAATCACCTTCTCACTGCTGCAGGACAAGTGGAACTGTAATGTGAGAGAACGGCAAATACCAAAAGCAGTAACAACACTGCCTAGTCTGCGCATTTAAATGACTGGAGGAGTAGGAGACCCCCCCTTGCTAGGTGACTCTGTGTAGTGTTGGCCAGGAAAATAGTGGGTGTGATTAGGTACTGTATGATTACTGTGTTTGTGCATATTTCTGGTTGATTATCATTATAATGTGTGTATTACTTAATTATAACATTGCGCATTAACTTTATCCATAGGCCTAAGAATATTCATGTAATCATTCTTGTTCTACAGCTATAACTATGCCGTAACCAGTCAGAGTGGCAATTCAACTTGTACAGTCAAAAGGCCTTCCATGTTAAGCATTCAATCAGGCGAATCATCAAGTGTATGGTGTGCAGATGTGCTCGAATGTGATTGGTCTGTTCGAGTGTGTGGAAATGCAGATGTGCTCGAATGTGATTGGTCTGCGTGAGATTATAGAAATAGGATTGGTTGAACGTGATCGGTGTGTTCAGGTGTGAAATGAAAATGAAGTTCTATTTGCCTCTTATACAAGTATGATGGCAGGTACAATGCAATATGTATTTCCACATCTTGCACGCTCTTTTCTTTAAAGACATACACAAAGATGTAGAGGTGAGAGGCAAACTTGGGGTCTGCGCTCAAGGTCAGCCGTCCATCCAACACCCCTGGGGCATTTTTCAGAATGTTAAGGGCTTTAGTCAAGGATTCAGTAAAAATACAGCCAGTCAGCCAAGCACCGGGTTCAAACTGATGACCTTCCAACCACAGGCACAGAGGCCTAACCTACCCCCACCCTCTGAGGATGTGTTTAAATGTGATCAGTGTTCAGGTGCGTGGGAATGGGGCTGTATTCGAATGAAGCTATTCTGTTTTTATGTCTGATTGTGAGGGGATGCCCAAGACGATATAGCGGGTTTGTGGCTCTTGTGGGTTAAAATCATATGGATTTTAACACAGTCTTTCGATAAATAGCGTTAAAATTCAGTTGGTTTCCCCTGAGTGTTTTTGCCAGGTTAGTCTGGGCTACTCAGCCAGCCTACGGCAGAAACTCAGAGGCAATACTTTGAACATTGCTGAGGTCTCCTTAGCACGATTCCTCTGCTTATGGCAAGACTCTAGATCTAGTCACGTGGAATTGCTCTTTTCTGCGTGTTCTGCTGGCTAAACTTTATAAACTTCAGCAACTTAGAGGTACCCGCTGTAGTAACACTGAATGATGTAAATAAACTGATAAATACTTGTATAAAAAGCTACCTTGCTTAGGGTAACAACATCACCTAACATGATGAAATGTTTATCCATTTATTTCTGCAATCCCACTGTAAAAGCAATCTTAGGAATCCCCTAAAACTGGTTAGATTTCAGTTTTAAACAGAGCAGCATTCCAGCGGAGAAGCCAAAGCTGCAGTCCATTACAGGGCTGGTTTCCATCCAGAATAAAATCCTACAAGTTCCTTAAATGAGATACAAACGTAAATGCAACAAGGGCGGAAAAACAGAAGGATCACTTGTAGAAATTACACTCTATTATAAAATAGAATCAGGGTGCAGAAAGGTACTGTTAAAGGCATATTATTTTTAAAGTTTCTAAAAGTTTTAATGCAGACGAATAAAAATGATCAAGCATAAAACTACATTACCAGTCCTTCCATAAATGTACTTCTCCAATAGGACAGAATTGCTTTTCAATTGGTTTTGTGCTTCTGATTCAGTTCTTTTTTAATAAGGAAACTGCACAGGCATATAATTGGAAAAAAATCGATACGCGACTCCAAGAGCTACGTCGTTAATGCATTAAACAAGCATAACGTTGACGTTCCCAAGTCACTGAAATGAAATTAACGCTAAAGGCCATTTTGTTAGCTAATTACCTGTTCCTCAATCAATACGTCCTCAAATGAGCACGGCGGACTAGGCGGGCAGGACCACCGGTCACCTTACGGTACTGAACCGCGTTTCTGCAGCTGAACTGCACGGTTAAAAAACCGAATTAGAAACATGGGCGACTCGTTTTGCACCTGTTCAGTGTCGTTCCGCCATCTGGGCACCGGGGGTTGCGGGTTCCAGGTCTGGCAACCTTTTCCGGGCAATTAAAGAGTTACGGCAGTTTATAATTCGAGGAATTAATTAGAAGTGCATTAACTCGTAGCCTTAACGTGGAGAGTCTCTGGGTGGGGAGGGGGGGCAGCCATCAGCAAATGGGACTTCGTCTTCGGGTTCCGGAAATGGCCGAGCACCGCTCGGGGGGGGGAGGTCCACCTCGGTGCGGAGTGCACAGCCCACGCTCCTATCCCATGCTGTCTCCCAGCGTGGCGTTAAAGTGCCATGTGTCCGGGCAGCTGCCACCTCTTCTCCCAAACCCATGGAAAATCACAAACACTAACACTAAGTCTGCTACACCACATGCGCCCCCCCCCCACAATGTGCCCCCCCACGTATCGTTTTTTAGGTGGCCATACACTGAAAGCCATGTGTAGCGTCCTGTTTACATGGGGCTCTCTCCAATCATGTGCTATTATTACAAATTATTATTACTCTGCTGCTTAGCCAAAGCTTTTAGCCTTGTGCCTACAATTTAACCTGTTTTTATAACTGGATGTTTTAATGGCACTGCTGAGGTTCTGTGCCTTGCTCAAGGGTACAAGTTCCCAGCATATTAACAAATTAACATGCAAATAAATAAATGGGCCCATATAAGCAGTTCCTCAGAGTGCTGTATCCACGACACGTGAAGATAATTCATAATAATTCAGTACTAATTTGCTGTTACTAAATATAATGTCGGGGAGAATTCTGACTGGTCTCTTCACTCATAAAAGGTAATTTCATTTATATTAAGTTCCAAGGCTTAAAATCTATAAATAACTTTTACGATGGAAACGTGGAATTTCTCGTGGAGTTACCCACATCCAGAAGCAAACCAGTCTAGTAGCCAACACACAATAGGATACATTTAATACTGGTTTCTCTTCACTAGGCAGAATTATAAAGACTGGTCTGCTTTTCCATTAGAGGTTTTTTCGTGTCCAACTCTAGGACAGAGACAAGACACAATTCAGTGATTCGGGGAATTACTTCCTCATTAGTGAATAGAGTGTGTTCAGTGGACTGGAGACAAAGGCCAGTACAGAATTTCAGCTGAACAATACATTCAGAGAATGTTATCCAGCTATTAGCAGAGAGCGGCAGTGTTCACGTAAATAGCCTTTAATATCGAGGGCTATTTTCTTCATTTTTAAAATCAATTTACATGTCATCCATCGGCATAATTACTTGGTAAAGGGTGTGTGTGCAGATTTAGTGAGTAGGCTAATTTTCTACTTCAGTGAGAGAACATTTGGACTTGCAAAGGATATGTAACGGCATCCAACCTGGAAATAACCTCCCCGTATTAGAATCAATACATTGCTGTATTTTGCTCGAAGGGCATCATTGTGCCGTAACTGGCTTATAAGTCAACATGTCCTCTTAAGGTCTTCCTGAAGATGGTGTCCTGTATGTAGGCTTTATTATAAACTCTTGTGTCCAGTTGACATCCACCCTCTGTCACTTCCTGTTTGCATGTTGCACTATGGGAATGTTATTTAGTGTTACTGCATACCTGAATATAGACACTATGACAATAAAGCTGACTTGATTTAACTTGTTATTGACTAAAGCTTATGGGAAAGCCTGGGGATCTTAGTGACACAGGGACTTTTCTTTTTAGGAGTGAACAGAAGGGTGGGGGGGTGTTCAAATGAGGGGGGTAGCCCCCCGAATGAAAAAAAAAAATCTCCATCTCACATTTAGGTGGGGATGACCGCAGACATAGGGTTACTTTGGTTTGTAGGGCAGAAACTAATGGACTTTAGTCTTTTGGTCTGGGTTAACATCAAAATAAAAGCAGAACACACTGATAAAATAAAGTTTATAGCTATTATATTAAGTTTATATATATAGCTGATAAAGTGCATGAAGCTTCCAGCAATCGTAAACGCCTTGGAGTGACAGTAATGTTCTAAAAATCTCAGGTACATGTGGCAATATTGTCATCGTACACCTGTGAAACCAACCATTGTACGATGACACGACACCATCCTCTGCGAAGTGGCGAGATACCACCATGACGGGGCACGGAAATTAACCACACGGTTTGCTCACCAAAATGCGCCCCTTGCAGGCCGAGCTCATCTCACGATGAATGAATTTAGCTCTGATTATTTTTCCCATCTTGTCCCTCCCCAACAGGGTAGCCCCCAATCCCTTAGTGAGGAATCAGTCGCAGATTTATGCAGATTTACAGAAAATAAATGAATAAGAGCTGCAGACAAAGGCAGGTAATATTTTAAGAGCAAATGGGATACGATGGTAGTAGCTGCAGCTAGCGTTTACTCGTGGTCCGCATACCGCATTTTTACCACCGTGGAAAGCGGAGCGCAGCGGGGGGGGGGGCAGCCTCTGGGGGAGCTGGCTGTCACCGGCACTCGCCTCTCAAGCCAAGGCTGGAAATGGGAGCTGAAAAGCAGACTCTGCGCCAGCCTCCACCAGCTCAGTGCCAGGGCCCTCTGTGTTACTCATTAGCGGGGGAGGTGTGCCGTGGTTAGCGTGCGAGGGCCGCCGCATGGTAGGCAGTTAGCCCTGGGATTGGCGGCTATCAAACCCGAGCGTTAGCTTGATGTAATACAGAGGTCATCATTCCATAAATACAAATAAACATGTGAATATCCCCCAGTGTGGTAGCTAGCGACCTAGCTAGAGATGTGCAGGGTGAAGCCATAGTCTTAAAATCACTTTTGTCAGATTTGCTTATAGTAATCAGTACCCAGCATATAAACTATAGTACAGTGGAAAGCAATCCTGGTCCTGCAGTGTCAGTATCTGGCAGGTTTTCCTACCTGATACGTTACGATCTGCCTGAGATCAGTCGTGGTTCATGGTTCATCAGAGAGGTAGGATAGAAAATCAGGGTTGCATACCTCTGCTGTAGTATATTAGTATTTGCATGTGCAGGGGTGTGGCTTCTAGCCCCGCCCCCCAGCCACCCAGTTGTACATATAATTTTACGTATCCAAGGGCCCCTGTAAGGTGCTGGGCCCCTAAAACCTGGCATGGTACTCTATCCTTGCTTCTGCTACGCATCAGCTCTGCATGTGCAGTGTATATTGTTATAGATTATTGGAACCATATAGTATGTAAGTTAGTAAGTGAACTTTATTAATAAGACACTGAAAAAACATCTCTGTTGACCATAGTGCAGTAAAGAGTAAATAACAAATAATAAAATTCCCCTCTGGGGTCTAGGGGTAGGGAACACACTTTCACCGACGGGGGCATGGTCACACATTTCATTCAATATCATAAACTTAATTGAGGGCAAATAAATTATTTCTTATATATTTGTTTCGGCATTAAACTCATCTTAATCTTAGTGTACTTTGTAAACATGTGGCATTTATATGAAGTTTGTAATTTGACATCAAAGTACAGACATTGCAAAATGCATTTTGGAACACTTGCAGAAACATTATAAGAGTACATAGTAAGCAATGGTGGAAGTTTGTTTTGATCCCACATATCTGATCACCAAAGTCTTGGCTACATGAAGATGAGTAAATGGTGGAGTTGCAGCATTCAGTTGGATAAATAAATAAGAAAAACCAAACTCATGTCACTATTTCTGGCCTCCTTTCATTGAATAAGTATGCATGAGCCATTCACACCTGGCTACATCCCCCCCCCTTTTATGGCGCTGATGGGGATGCAAATGGATCGCGTTTCACCGCTGCGTTGTTCATCAGATTACCATGCGAATGCGATTTGAATGCGTGGAAATGCGGCTATTTATAATGCGAATAGCGATCTTCAGGTGAGGGCGGCGCTACACGCCCCCGATGCAGGTAAAACAAAGTAAGGCGACATGGTTTACTTTTTTGCCGATTTAACCCAATTTTAAAAACTTTAATACTTCTGACAATGGACATTCTAAAAAGAAGACAGATTACGGATTTACTCAGCATTTTTTCATGTTTCTACAATGTTTGAGCCTCCACCATGGCTCCAGGTGTGTGAAGTTTGCATGTTCTCCCCATGTCCTTGTGGGGTTTCCTCCAGGTACTCTGGTTCCCCCCCCCCCACTCCAAAACATCCTGAGGTTAACTGCCATTACCATATTGCCCAAGGTGTATGTGTATGTGTGTGTGAATTATGTTTATATTACATTGTAGGGACCAAATATCCTTCCACAATGTGATAAAAAAACTTGTTATTTTGACATTATGGAGACCGTATTTCAGGTCTTCACAATGATCTGCAAATAGAATCCAAAAAACTAAAAATGCCAAAAGTCTGGTATTTAGTTTGTTTACTTATGGTTACGGTTAGAGCTGGTAGGGATTAGGGTCAGCAGTTTTCCTCATAGAAATAATGGTGCAATTACAACTCTGTGTGTGTGTGTGTGTGTGTGTGTGTGTGTGTGTGTGTGTGCCCGCTCTGCAAAGAGTTGGTGCCCCATTCTGGGTAGTTCCCTGCCTTGCACCCACTCCGGACCACCCGCAACACTGAAAAGGACAAACCGTTACCAAAAATATATGGATGGATACTGAAATAACCATACAGTACAGACACGGCACATTAATGACCTTTTAAGTTTCCTCAGAATACAAGGAATTTTTAGTTTTAAAAACTCAATATGCATCTAAATGTCTCATAAATGTCACAAATGCTAGAACCAGCTGAATCATACTTAGATATTTAAAAAAATAACAAAGCAAGCTGGCTGTATGAGCCTACGAGCCTCCCACAGCCCTCAAAGTGTATCCGGCGTACAGACCTCGCTGTTCATTGCAACAGTTTAAAAAGAAGAAGAAAAAAAACTTTTGACACAGGTTTTCCTACCTGACTTGAGCGGGTGTCTCAGTAAAAGACTGTGTACCACCAATCAGAAGCACCCACACTCCTAGACTGCTGTACAGCCATCTGGAGATGCTTCCTACAGCTGGCAGGGTGACTTAAACAATGATGTCAATATGTAGCGTACGCCTTGGATATGTTCAACATGTCACAAGCTGCAGGATGTCGGGGAGGGATGCTTGTCGGGGAATATTTATTCAGTAGGATGGCGGTTAAGTTGTCATATGAATCAGCAAGCACACGGAAGTTACTGTAAAATATTTTAAGCACTACTGTAGATACAGTAGAATTCTGTAAAAGCAAATGCTGTTATAATGAAAATAATGGCAGACTGGCTATGGAACAGGACATTGAACCAGTTTTGTTATGAAGCTTTGGTGTTTTATATATGTATTTTTACTTGTTTAATGAAGTCCCACGATGCTTCCCGTTTGCATAGCAACCACATAAAATCCCTTAATAACCACGCATCATTGCACTCTCATTACAGAACCAAATTAGCACTGGTGAGTTAAGTTCTGTGCTTTTTACTCAACCTAGAGTCAGTTGATTATCAAATAATTGCTATATGCTACTGATGTGCCGCCTGAGCTGAATGCCCTTTCTGCATGACATTTTGGGAGGCTTTGTGATTAAGGGGAATCGGAGCCCACCTTCTCTGCCTCTTTCATGCACGGGGCTGACACTTACCGATAAATTATTTATTGATTACCTCCGACAGCTAGAGGATAGAGTACAGGTCACGTTATATCCCTACCGCCTCGGCTGAGAATTTTAGTTATTAAAACAGAAAAGAAAGTCTCAACCAAAAGGAAATTATTTTTTATGTAAACAGTGTCTGTCATCAACACTCGCTTAAGTGCATGTTCTGGGTATTTTCCAACAATTTATGATATTATACCTCCATACAATGTGTATTAACAACCCCTGTTGTCACAGTAGCGTAAGATTTGAATTTGCTTTCAAGAAAAAAAAATCCCTCACATCCATTTAAATCACACGATCGTAGGAAACAATCTGGTGGAACAGCCGAGAGTTGATCACCCCGGCCACAGATCTGTGATTATCGCATATCCTAAACTAAACCAACGCATGTTATCTACTTGGCAGCTATGGCAACTGATACAACGGTGCTAAAATCCAATCAGCTGGCTAGATTGAAACACACAGGAAAGTCGCTAGGCCTGGCGTCAGAGCTATTCCACTGGCTGGGCCTCAGCTTTTTTTTCTTTTGCTGACGCGAATGCTGAATTACTGTGTACAAGAGTTTCAACCAAATATTGCTGGAAATTCTTGGAATAGAGGATTGAATTGTACCAACCTTCTATTCACAATAGGGGTGATAAAATGCTTTCTTTCTAGGTCACACAATCGTACCTAACCCTTCACTTTCTAGCGCATTTCTCTTTGTTGACATTTTGACAACAATGTCGATTTTGGCACATCTCCATTTTGACATTTTGAAACAAACTTCCATAGCTCGGAAATTAATATGATTAAAACTGGAAAAATAACTTAAATCAGGGCTATGCGTCTCATGGTCCCGTCTGATATTCCAGCCTTCCTGTACCCATAAGTAGATGTGAACCCACTGTGGCCAATCAGAATCAATAATTATTAAACCAACTATCTGGGAGAACTGAAAGCAAGGCCTGAATTTTGAATCATGGTCCAGAGTTGAATAGCCCTGGCGTAAATGATAGCTTTTGCTCAAACTCAATCATGTAGCCTGCTTGTTAGACCTACTCAATTAAATATGCTTTAGGTTTCCATCAAAGGCAAGCAAAGACCCTGGGGACTGAATACATCTCTTAAATAAGAGTTTTGAGAAAGATCAGAGGCAGGTATCAGGAGAAAATCTGCAGGATGTATACAAGTGACCCAAATTTACATCTATAACCTATTTCATTCAATTTGCGAATCCTTTTTATATGCATAGCAGACACCTACTGCACTGATGATCATATAGCTTCTTCCATTAACGTGGCTAGATTTTCTCTTACAGGTTGATTATTTTGCTGCGGATTCCCTCGAGGAATTCAAACCTGCCAGCTTTTGATAAGTCATCCTCCTTAGCCATGATGCATCCTATTTAGCAACACACTGTTCCGATTTACCCAAGCACGTCGGGAGCGGATGGGGATGGTAACGTGGCGCATCGGAATCCCAGTTCGCTGTGGGTCTCTAGAAAGTGCTGAATAGAGCCTCCTACCTGTTAGAAATCGCTGCCCGTTTGAAATGTGTAGTGGGATGCAGTAATTGACACAGCACAAAATAGCATCTGTCACCATTAGTCTTCAGAGGTAAGCGAATACAACAGGATACTACATCAGAGTCTTCCATATGGTAATTTAAAGAATCAGCGGATGCTGGAAAAGCGGCTGCGAAAAAAGTTTATTCTATGGGTTTCTTTCCACATATAATGAATCCCCTGCAAAGCTTTCAATTACGCTGAAAATGTATCTGAAAAATAATCCACGGCGCTCTGAATAAATATCTATTACGTGGGTGGCGGGGCCGGCAAAGGCGGAATCGCTGACGGAGCACGAGCGCCTTATCGTCCGCTTTGATATTGTTGCAGTCGATTCACCTTGAGTGATGCCCACACACAGCAAGACAAGCGTGTAATAGTGTTCCTCTCCGACAGGGTGCCCGTGCTGGCCGAGCTCCGCCAGGTAAGTGCGGCTGGCCACCAGCCAGGATTCCTCCCCGTTGCGTGCCGTTTATTAAACGACTGTGCGGGAGCTGCTGTCCGGAATGACTTCCGAATTACCCGATTTGCCCATTTAAACGGGACTTTGTATAGTTATGATGCCCAGCGGTCAGCTCTTCCTCTGCCGCCTCGTGCTGCTTCGCCAGTTAACTGCATGCACTGCTTTAGTAAAAGCCCCTAAGCTTATATTAAGCTAATACGACACTACACGATCTATAGTTATATTGCACTCAGGGAGTTGTGGGTTCTATGCCCGACCCTGGCGGCATCCTGCAGCTCTTAAGTTCCTACCAGGGACCCCGGATTCCTCCTGCAGTCCAAAAGCAGGCAGTTAGGGAAACCGCAGTCTCTAAATCAATATATAACATCATGGGACCAAATTCTATGGGCGTAACCCTAATCCCGACAAGAAGAACCCTAACCCCTACCCAGCCCTAACCTTAACCACAGGAAATTAAATCAAATGCAAGACTTTTGCATTTTCAGATTTTTGATTGCAAACAAAGATTTTTATAAAACTGAGGTTATCCTTGTGGGGGCCAAAAAAATGTCCACACAAGGTGAAAGGTTACATGTTTTTATGAAATTGTGGGGAAATCTGGTGCCCATAATGTTATAATTACAGACACACACACATTGATGACTATGCCATTACTCTTATTTAAATCTGAATACCCCGTTTGGCCAAACGTTCTTGTTTTTTCTCCTGATTGTTTTTCCAAGACAGTCAAGCTGCCGGAACCTGCTTCTCCTCCATGAATCTCAGGACTTTAAGAAGAAATAAAAATTCAAGTGTGTCATTCACACACACTAAAAAAAGTTGACTTATGTGCAGGGAACGGCCTGAGATATCAATGCCGACTCTACCCGGAATGCCGACGCTACCCGAAATGCCGACTCTACCGGGAATGCCTACTCTACCCGAAATGCCGACTCTACCGGGAATGCCTACTCTACCCGGATTGCCGACTCTACCTGGAATGCGGACTCTACCGGGAATGCCGACGCTACCCGAAATGCCGACTCTACCGGGAATGCCTACTCTACCCGAAATGCCGACTCTACCGGGAATGCCTACTCTACCCGGATTGCCGACTCTACCTGGAATGCGGACTCTACCGGGAATGCCTACTCTACCCGAAATGCCGACTCTACCGGGAATGCCTACTCTACCCGGATTGCCAACTCCACCAGGAATGCCTACGCTACCGGGAATGCCTACCCTACCCGGAATGCCGACCCTACCCGGAATGCCAACTCCACCAGGAATGCCGACTCTACCCGGAATGCCGACTCTACCTGGAATGCCGAATGAGAGGCTCCATGAAGCGGACCCTCCTTGGACGACTCCGGATTCAGAAGTTTTCAAAATGCCATTCTTCAAAGAAAAGGATGGGGGGCGGGGGGGGGCGGGGGGGGGGGCAAATGCGTGGAATGAAGCATGACTCAAAAGCTCCAAGCCAGGATCATTGGCTGCATTGTGAGGACAACATGCCTCCGAGAGCCACGCAGGAAAAAGGAGCAATTTGCTCAACACGACCAGAGCACGCACCACCTTCCAGCTCACACTTCCCGAGAAAGCAGGCCTGACAAAGCTTGTTAATTAACGTCTCTCGTAGGTTTGGGGGTATGACAGCGTGGTGTTGACAGAATGCGCTGCAGGGGATTTCACGCACACTCCACATAAAACAGGGAAAAAAATGATGGCACTAGACAGCATGGGATATCAAACTGAAATCAAATAATTAATGGCCTATGTTTGCATTGATGTGAGCAGCAGGATGCTGTTTATTGTCAATCAGTCCACTAATTATCGCTAATTTTTTTCCACGATTTTAACAGCTTTTCTTTTTTGTGCATGTTCCAGCAGTTGCAGAATAGCAGTGCAGGTCAGGGAATGAGCTAATGACTCTTAATGAATCTGGTTTTTGAAATCAGGAGAAAGGAGAATCGGTCATTCAAGAGCAAATGAAGAAGTGTAACAGGTGGCCAAACTCGGGACTGCAAATGTGTCCCAGCAAGTGGTACAAGTCACCAAGCAACAGGAATAGCGCGGAACCTGGTTCTCCTGGCACTCGGCGATAGCATGGACATTGGCCGGGACACAAACGGTTTCCTGGTACCAAGCAAGTATATACATGGGTGGGGCCACAAGGGCACTGACCCCAGCTGAAAGCTGATTGGTCCCTGGAATGCCTCTTCCCCTGTCACTCACTGTTTCAAAACACATCATTGGCTAATGATAATGTTGGTCACTTCGTATGAATTATGACCCCTTTTATGCCCCCCTCACCTTAAAAAATATGAGAATCACCCCTGAGATACCTTCTCCGTCTCACACTCTATCGTCCAAATGAGTTCATCGGCCAGTTTTCATCATAGAAAAATGGAGTGAATCCAGAGTAGTTTGAGCGGTTTCTCACCATAATTCTCAATATAGACAGTAGGCCTTGAGCGTTTTCGGGCCTCCTGGGGTCTGGAAATGTGGCGTTACGCTCTCCTCACTCATTCGGGAAGAGCCGTGTAGCTTGCCAAATTGCAGCTCTGTTTGACTAGTGTTGCAAACGATCACCAGTAAACATAATCCGGTGCTGATGACTAAACGGTCCTCGAACATTAGCGCGTCAATCTGCCGCTCTGTGTGCAAACACGGCCCGTGCGATCAACT
This sequence comes from Brienomyrus brachyistius, assembly GCF_023856365.1. NCBI lineage: Eukaryota > Metazoa > Chordata > Actinopteri > Osteoglossiformes > Mormyridae > Brienomyrus > Brienomyrus brachyistius. Next base: position 6,392,839 of record NC_064539.1, on the reverse strand, counting down.
GGCACCGGCTCCTGTTTTCGCTGCCAATATATAATTTCCCCCTCCCACTTTGTACAAGTGTGGCAAGCAGGACAAGACGGCCGAACACTTCAATTTGAGAGGAACAATCACACGCTGGCGGCAGCAAACGCTCGCATATCTGCCGGTCGAATGCCGTTGAGCAAACGGAGGCTGGAAAAACCACATGTAACCCCCACGGCTTCAGCACCCAACCGACAAGGCTGAAAGAATGGGAATTTCGTGTGCGCTATTCAGCTGCGATAATGTGGAGAAGCCCCGCCTTGATGAATTACTGTAATTAGGTAACAAAATGAATAAACCATATAATTACATGTGGTTTTTAAAGACTCAGAAAGCCAGGTAGTAACAGCACATTTCCTTCAGTTTTATCAAACGTACACAGTCACGGACTAATAAAAGTTATATAAAAACACCTAAAACAAGAACAAAAGGGTCACACTCAAATGATGTCACCCGAAATGTCAGCTTATACATCACAGACTGCAATTACATTAAACTGAGTTAATAAACATGAACACCCAGCTTCCCTTTTCATGCCTCTGCTTCCTGTCAAGCCCCTCAGACATCTTACATTTCCAGCCGGACTGCTTACCTTCATAAACTCAGATAATATCTACACTATACCCTGACCTTGAAATAGCACGACTCCATTATCTATTACATACTTATATATGCATGTGATTTTCTCCAGCCTGAGGGCAGCCTGTTAAACCACATATGCGATGTCCGCCACTGTCTGGCACTGAGCTCTCCGTGCCCAGGGACAGAGAAAATCGTGTTACCGCAGTTAATTTAGACCCCCAAATGTGAAATTCTTCTAAACGCACATCCTGAGCTGGAGTCTTAGGGGTGAGGTAGGGGTACACCCTGGACGGGATGCCAGTCCATCACAGGGCACGGGGCTGGGGTACACCCTGGACGGGATGCCAGTTCATGACAGGGCACGGGGCTGGGGTACACCCTGGACGGGATGCCAGTCCATGACAGGGCACAGGGCTGGGGTACACCCTGGACGGGATGCCAGTCCATCACATGGCACGGGACTGAGGTACACCCTGAACGGGATGCCAGTCCATCAGAGGGCACGGGACTGAGGTACACCCTGAACGGGATGCCGGTCCATCACATGGCACGGGACTGAGGTACACCCTGAATGGGATGCCAGTCCATCACAGGGCACGGGGCTGGGGTACACTCTGGACGGGATGCCGGTCCATCACAGGGCACACGGCTGGGGTACACCCTGAATGGGATGCCGGTCCATCACATGGCACGGGACTGAGGTACACCCTGAACGGGATGCCGGTCCATCACAGGGCACACGGCTGGGGTACACCCTGGATGGGATGTCAGTCCATCACAGGGCACGGGACTAAGGTACACCCTGAACGGGATGCCGGTCCATCACATGGCACGGGACTGAGGTACACCCTGAACGGGATGCCGGTCCATCACAGGGCACACGGCTGGGGTACACCCTGGATGGGATGTCAGTCCATCACAGGGCACGGGAAGGAGGTACACCCTGGATGGGATACCAGTCCATTACAAGGTACACACACGTATGCACAGAGTGTAGGAGTGATTCAAACCCCGAGCACAGCAAGTAGGAGCCAACCGGGCTACCCACCGAGCATCAGTCCCACCACTGTGTGTGTGTGTGTGTGGGTGTGTGTGCCTGTAAAAAGTGATGGACACCATGAAGGGAATTGACCCCTAAAAATTCGATTAAGCTCATGACCAGACAACATCCTACATGACCAAAGAAAACGCCATTATGCACACCATGCATGCAAGTCCGGCATTTAGATTTCCAGAACATCTGACCTTCCTATGAGTAGAAAGCAGTTCAGTCATGATTTGCAGAGTGAACAGAGTGAACTCTATGCATCCTGCAAATATCCATCATTTTTCTGATCAGAAACATAAGTTCAGTGCCCAGCTTCCAGCTCTATGACACACAGAACAGAATCTCGCTTTCTGCTAGTTGGGCTACGCCTCTGTGGTCCGGGGCAGCGTCTCCCAGCCTGGTCCTCAGGAAGGCGCAGACCTCCCATTTTTGGTAGCAAATCTGTGGACTGTGTGGCAGGGGACTGGGTAGGAGGGAAACGTGGCCTGTCTGGGGGTCCCTGAGGAGCAGGTCGGGAAACACTGGTCCAGGGAGCCTTTGTGTGTGTATATTTCCGGTCGTTACATTAGTTCTGTGCTCTTTTTTTTCTGACCAAGAAATTTTGTCTATAGGAGATACAGTAGGAGCTCCTTACTTAACAATTCTACTCAGAATTCTAGTCAATTCTAGTCATTGACTGAAGGCACCAGAAACCATTTCACAGTGTTTTCTACAGTCATGGTTTCCTATATTTGATGGGAACAGGAAGTGGGCAATAATGTTTAAACACCAACTGCTGCTCTATCCACACGCAGACGCATCATCAATCCTTATATCTTTGTCTCAGAAACGATTATGGAGGGAAGTGAGTTATAAAGACAGGCTGTGATCTCTCACCTGTCCTTACAAGCATCCATGAACATCAGATCGATTACTTCACTTCTTAGCAAATACTCCTCGCTGTTATCCCAGCAACCATTGAATCACCCCCTGCCCCCCCCCACCCCCACCCCCACCCCCCCCTGCAAGCAACACGCTCTGCAATATCCACCAGCCCTGTTTTTGTGCTCCACCAGTTCCCGGTCTCCAGCGGTAACAGTTTCCTAGGTAACAGAACAGATGGAGTGGCGGTGAGTGGTGACTGAGAGGGAGATGCCAAGGGGCCGAGACTGGATGAGGGAGGAGAGACCTCCCCAGACATTAGAACAATGATGATGTGCGATCGGCATGCACACGTCCCCTTCAGCCTCTGTGAACATTTACCGGAAACCTTTCGACCACTCATCTGAGATAGAGGACCGGTAGGCCTGGCTGATGGCTGAGACACGTCCAACGTTCCGTTCACAGTTCTCTGAAGGATGATACGCGTCACTCCTGATTACCAGATAGACAATAACAGAAACATCAAATGAGTATTCAGGCACGAGCCCCCATGGAAAGCTGATTGGCCCCTAGGGTGCCCCCTCCTCTGTCATTGAAAACAAATCATTGGCTAATGATAAGTTGGGCGCCTTTTTATGAATTAAGGTCCCTCTTATGCCTCTTATCTTAAAAAAATAAAATAAAATCCTAGAATCACTCTTGCTCAAATGCAGGGGCAGAAAAGGCTAAGGGGGTCCGGCAGCAGTTATGTGCAGATCAGCCTCCTTGGTGGAATAACGTCAAACGTGACACTGTGCCGCACGTTACCAAGCAACTACTTGAATGATGTACATTACCTGATGGGGAAAGTGGCCTCAATGGCATAGAGGATCGTGCACAAGTCCAAAGACAAATAAGTAATGGCAGAAAACTTAGTGTTCTGACACACGTGGTGCCCTTGGACATCCATCCATTTTCCAAACCGCTTATTCTACTGGGTCGCGGGGGGTCCGGAGCCTATCCCGGAAACAATAGGCACGAGGCTCTTTGTGTTTGTAAATAATCAAAATACTCAAACTGTTGCTATCCTACTGTTGACTACACCACACGTGTCATTATGCGATACCAGCTGCAATGCAGGCTGCAACCAAAAGGGGGGGGGGCGGGATAGATATATTGAATTCATTTTTATATAGCGCCTTTCACAACACAGTCGCCCCAAGGCATTGGCCATGAGAGTGCGGCAATCCATTACTGCGTCATTTGTGCAGTAATGGCGCATGAAACAAGGAAAAGGGAAAGAAGGGAAAGAATTTTATAACACAGCAGTGAGAAGAACCAGATAGACCAGAATAAGGAGAAGAAAGGTCAACTGGTCAACCCCCCCAGGCAAGCTAACATTATAGAATACAAGAAATATATCAGCCTGCTTTAATATATATATATATACACACACACACACACACACACACACACACAATACCTTGTCACACATTCTGAAAATGTGGCAGCAATGTGATCTGCTTGAGGTCCCTCGCATAACATACATTTATGATTTAATACAGATTGCTCCAGTTCATTTAACTGGTCCCACGACACACTGTCAGAAAGGTAACAGAAATCACACAGCGGATAAATGACAAGCCACTGAATTGCGGAACGAGAAACTTGAAAGGACAGATAAAACTTACAGGCTATAAAGCTGACTTATGGCATCAAAGAAAAGTTTGTGTGAAAATGAAATTACCTGTAAAATGATCACGAAAGGGGCAAATGTAATAATAACTATTCTGATTTAGTTGTCAGGGAACTGACAAAAAAAAAGAAGAAACTGGAAATCTTCAGAGAAGTAGGATCATTAGTCAGCGAGACGGCAAACTTTTTAATGCTTTTCTAATAAAGATTTTAGAAGAACGTATTTTATATTGCATAAATAATCTCCTGTTACACAGCATTCTATGATTACTCATTTCAAAACAGCGTGATATAAAATTTATTTTCAGTTATTTATACAGTAGTTTGAATTTTACATCATATCAGAAGCCCCAGATTTGCTCAGTTGTGCTGGAGCGGTAAACGTCCACTTTTAGGCAGCAACAATATTTTGCGATGTAGTTCATCTCGGCTGATACTGTGCTTGGTTCATCTCGAAATCTCCCGTCTTTGGTAGGAAATGAAAAGTCAACCCCGTGCCAAAACGAGAGAGAGAAGAAATATTGATCTAATGGAACGACGTGTTAGCAAGGTAGGCGCCCTGAAAAATTGTTATTTCTCTAAGACCGCGGAGGGCTGATTCCTTAAATGGCGACCGCTGGTCTGAATCTGTCTCCATCACTGGTGTGATTTACAAGCCGATTTCCTTTGTAAAAGCTGCACTTGCGTTTGCAGAGGGCAGGCAATCAGCGGCAGTGCTTGGCCCACAGCACCAGCCCAGGGACACCAAACCGTCGTGTTGACAAACCTGCACTAAACGTACTGATTCTGTAATCAGAGTCTCCTCTGCGTCTGATGAAAAAGCGTGCTGCTGGAGAACATGACAGCTTCATCAGCTCATAGCCAAGTTGTGAAAACTGATAATGATTATCTTTAAAAGAAGGGGATAATGGATTAAAAATTATTCATGCACAAGGTGCAAAATAATCACTTCTTGCATGAATAAAACATCAAGGTGCATCTATTGCTCATTCATCTGTGGCTGCCGAGCGTAAACTGTGCTTTAAAACCTAGAATAGCTTCTCATGTGATTGTATCGGTTGGGGAAAAGAACCCTGCTTTGGGGGAACTGCTGTCAGGGGAGACGCTCGCTCACCTTCAAGTTCAGCCAGGGTCTGTAATGTTGTATCTATGAAGAAGATACATAATCTGAGGCCATTTGGTAAATATTCATCCGTATCCTTTGTGGCGAAAGTGTTTGCCAAGCAAGTAAATAAATATTAATAATATAATGGCCTGGCCAAGGAGAGAACACAGCAATAGTCAGACAATAGTCAGTGTCATTGCTGACAAACACTTACAAACACTGGTTACGACAAAATCAGATCTTTTAAATATATGCTATTAAACCAAATCAAGAATGCAAATTAAAGACAAAAAAACTGAACAAAGGGTGAAACAATCCATTTGTCGTGTTCCTAATTCCAGAGCTTGACCTAGCTTGGTCAAAAGATTCACTTCAAGGTTTCATTCAACCTTCGGAACAATGACAAGTTATTTGCATACTAAGTGCTGCAGCATTCTGGGAAATGAGAGAGGCAGTTATTGTGCCTATTCCCCAATTCCCTTGCTCTGCCACACTTCCCATTACAAAGCCTGGGGAAATATTCTTATAATTTGCGTGCGACGGCTTCTTTAACGGAGTGAAATCCTGTAGTAAAAATGCAATGCCCTCCCATGGGTGTTCCCTACCACCTGAATCTATACAACTGAGCTAACACATTAAAGACCATCACACAAAGTTAGGCCTTCCTGCTGCTTCCCCATCAATGAGGGACTTCAAGACCACCCCGCCACCCCCCCATCTCCACCGCATGCTGAGTCTGTACACATGCAAGGAGAGACCGATTTCAGCTATTTACAGAACCAGTGTCTCTGTTCTCAAACGTGGAAACGAAACTGCAGACGATCACTGCTGGGTGTTGGAGAACACAGGGAATTCTCAAACACGGTGAGATATTGAAGCTAAAATGTTCAAGGGGCAGCGTGCTATGGATAAGCAAGACAGAACGATAAAGGACTGATATCCACTAATCCATTAGAGGGTGACCCTAGAGGCTGTCCCAGATGGCACAAGACATGAGGCAGGTTACACCCTGGATGGGATGTCAATTCATTGCAGGGAAATCACACCATCACATACTATGGGCAATTTCGAGACACCAATTAACCTAATGAAATATCTTTGGCTTATTGATGGAGACCTATAAAACAGACGGCGAACATACAAACTCCAGACACACAGCTGTGGGGTAAGATCCGTAACCCCGGAGGTACGAGGCGGCAGTGGTACCCACAGAGACGCCATGCCGCTCGTGAACAAACGTGATTTTTCATAAAGACAGACTCGAGAGGCGGGGGGGGGGGGCTTAGCTGCAGAATACGTGAAACGCTGACTTCAAGCCAGGAGCTGAAATGCTGATACGCAATGTGCCCGGCGACGCAGCTGATGTCAGAGGATTAACTGTAGGTGCGCGACACAGGCCATTAAACTCAAATGTAAAGTACAGCCATGCATATTCATGTGAAATCAGATGAGGTACAGCAGTTATGATCAATCAATGTAACCAACATAACAGGAAGTAAATAAATGTGAAACTCATCACAGAAATGGTGTTGTTTTTTTTTTAACATAGTTCAAGCAAAGATTGCTTCTAAACACAAATTGTTACATGATAAACTAGGTATAGTTCCCTAACAGTAAGGCCAGATGACTTACAGAGCTTTCAGGTGACATACTGAACAATATCAATCTGACCACAATGTGGTGTTTGACATACAGAGGTTTCTCATTTAGGATGGAAAATGTACTTTTCAGTGAGAATACAAAAAGAGATGGAGCTTGCAAGCGGCAGACTGGGACAGATAAATGCATCTGTATGAGCCTGCTGCCTGTACTTCAAAAGTATGTATGAAGCCTAAGAAATGAATTTGCATCTCTTGCGACTGAACTGAAACCTTGACAAAATGGAGAAAGAAGAAAAAAAAGCATACATGAGACCACTCTCCAGACAGGAGAAAAGATCTAAAGATCTTTCACGCGGGACGCAGAAAACTTACTGCAAGAAACGAAACACAAACATTTGAAAAACCAATGAAGATGATAAAAACAAGCCCATGGAATCAGCAAACAATATTAAAAGCTTTTTCCAGTAAAATAAAATGGTAAGTGGCTGTTAAAATCAGAGGTTGCTAGGCTACAAGAAAAAGCATGCGGATTTCTGGAAGACGACAAAGAAAGATTGAAAAATAATGTGCATGTTTACCGAAGAGAGGAAATGCCGCAGAGTTCTGTAAATTCCTCTTACAGCACGATGTAAAATTAGGGCATCGGAAAGTGCTGTACTAAACGGCCTTTGGAATTTCGAGGTGTTTAAACAGTCATCATACCCTTATTCCATTTCCCTTTGGGAACAGAATCCTCCGGTTCGGAAATAAATGAACAGTTTAGCCAAATCAAAACAGCCGTGGTGATGGCACCCTAGTCAGTTATTAAATAAGCAGCCTTTCTTGGTGGTTTGACCTTGTACACACACACACACACACACACACACACACAGTTTGTACTGCAGCAATGGCAGTACCTCTTCACTATATACTGTATATATATATATATATATATATATATACCCACCCATATGTCCATGTCTGTGTCATGACTGGGTGAAGGCACAGTAAAGAAGGAGAAAATATATTTCCACTCTTATAAAAGTTGAAGAACTTTGTGCCAGGACTGAGTGAAACACTAGAAGAATGCATAACAGTGTTCAGTTTCACATAGAAACTGGTGCTTTTCAACAAGTTTAGCAAAGAGCTGAATCTCCGAAGGGACGGGGGTGGGGGGAGGATTTAGCCTGATGTTGAGGGGCTGTTCTCTGGGTTCTTCAGATCAGATTGAACACAGAGAGAAATACAAATACAACATGGACAGATGACATGTGAGCAGAATTGGCTAAATGATACTGCAATTATGTTCTTTAATCCTCGTGTTTAACTATAGAGGGAACACTGCATAAAAAAAACATTCAACATGGAATTTTCACTGAATCCGAATTTCGTCGATTCCTCTTTTACTTTACGCCAATAAAACAGGAACATATCCATCCATCCGTCCATCCATCCATCCATCCATCCATCCATCCATCCATCCATCCATCCATCCATCCTTTAACCTCTTATCCTAGTCAGGAATGTGGGAAATGGGAATATATAAAAATAACAAAGATATTCAGGCACTAACAAAAATATGAGCATGCTTTCAGATGTTTTTTTTCTGAGAAAGCCTGTTTTTAAGGTTTACTGTGCTAAAAAAAAAAAAGGTATGGAAACCTGCACATATACAGTCAGGTGGAATTTGTTTTCATTTAAATTTATGAAAAACCTGGAATATAAGAACCACTGGCTTTATGCTGAAAACTGGAAGCTTAGGTATCGTGAGCATTCAAGCAGCCATCAGCAACACTGGAAATCATGCAGCTTTGACACCAAAATCGACGCGTCAAAGCAGCACCCAAACTAAACTCAGAACTTAGCCACACTCACTCCAGAAGTACTGTGACAATAAATGGTATTTTACAGGCTGACTTCAGTCTCTCAGATTTCAGAGCAATCAATCTTTGGAGGTGAGCGCTTGATGTCACTTGAAGTGCTATCTCCCCAAACTCTCTGCTCACCGTGGAGTTACCTAATGGATTTAGGGTCTGGCCTTTTGATGGCGTTGCTGAGGAAGGTCACCAGGTCAGGCGTGCTTGACGACGTCTTCCCCAACTTTCAACTTGCCATCAAAGACCTCCTCCCTCATCCAAGGCTGACATTTAAAAGTTGAGATACTCCAGAAACACAAAGATAAGCCCAGCGCATCCCCCAACTTTCCAGGTCACGCTTCAAAATTTCCACTAGACTATCACTATAATTAGATCGATGTGCATTTTCAAAGTCACCATCCGCGAGCTTCAGATGTTCTTCAGATGGGCGTAGCGAGCTTGGGACTCGGACAATAGCTTCTGTCGCCATTTCCTCTTAGACTGGACTTCTGGGAACATATATCGCTCAATGGTGATGCACACAGGCTAAAGCTTACAGATGTGACAAACCTCTGATGTTCACTCAAGCAAGAGCCACCAGCCCCCATCGGAGAACCGTCTGTCAGATTGGCTGGATTTAAGCCTTTTGCACATTATGTTCAACTGAAAAGACACAGATGATTCCTTCACAATAAATGCTGTTCAAGCTTCTTGTCCTTTGAGCGTCGGTCAGCTGCTGAGAATAAATATAATCATCGGATCTGAAAAAAAAAACCCTGATTCTATGTGTGTCTTCTTTTAATTATTTTACTGGCAGGTCTTTTAATAGCATAAACGAATCACCTCTCAGATACTGTTGTCAGCTAATTGGGTTCCTAAGCTGAAGTAATGATTTTTGAATTTTCCATTTACATCAGGAGGGAATGTGACAAGAGCCTTCAGTTGAAAAGATATTCTTGGTAAAATATTTACTTCAGACCTCCAAATGTGTGTCGTGAACAGACTGAGGGGATCCAAACGCAGGGTGAATTGATGTTTAATTTGGAAGCTCAGATTCTAGTCGCAAACAGGCAGGGTCAAAACCAGAGAGGCAGAGAAGCTAAATGAGCCTAAGGGAGAATGCAAAAGCAAAATGCAGGTAGGGGCAGAAGGTCGATAATGAGAAGGCAATCAGCGAGGCGACCAAATCCAGGAAAACATAAAGGCAAGAATCAGCAATCTAGGAAGTCAAAAACACAGGTCATACACATAGATCGATGAAACATGGGAATTGCTCAATACAGGGCAGTCATTCAATACTTCAGACAAGCCTAGGTACACGCCGGGCTTAAATCAGCTGGCTAATTACTGGGAACGTGTTGCAGCTGTTTAATATTCTGGGGCGGGTGAGATCTGGAGGTGTGGTGGCTCAGATGAATCTGGGTGATGTCGGGTTTGTTCTGACGAAGGACCGTCATTAAATAATAAAAAAAAACACTTTAAAAAACCGTAATCTGATGGCTCATTTTAATAAAAGGAATTCTTCATTCGGAGAGCAAAATATTTTAATTTTGTGATGAGAATTGTAAAACCAAAACACAGGTAACTTTATTCTCTAACATTTATTTGAACTCAAGGTGAAAAACATTAGATTTTTTTTATACTTTGGGCAAGATTCCCAAGGAAAAAAAAAAAAAAAACACAAATTTACTGCTATGATGTGAAATGATGTCGACACTCCAGTGAACGAATTGGTACATTTAGAGAATCATTCGCACTGACATCCAGTGAGTTATTACAGTTTTCCACGAAATGCTGAAGCACAGATTCTCATTTTCGCCCACAACCTGAAGACTCATATTCTTGCCTGTTTCTTTGAGTTACGACATGGTAAAAAGACGGATTCCATTTCATTTAAAATGTCTTGGAGGCCTCTGGAGCCGAACGTCTCCTGCAGTTCATGTCGACAGGTTGGGTGCTCGGCGTCTTTGTATGTACAAAAGAGTGCTATTTTCAGTTCTGAGGCTTTGTGTGCATGCAGAAACGCGAGTTTTTAATAGGCCTAAATACGAATCATGCTTAATCACCACTGAGGCTTCAAATCCAACCTCCAAACAAACAATCCAAAAGTTTGTTTGTTAATAAGATTTTTGTATACGTTTAAAAACATTCACAATCCTTCTTCATACATCCCCTTTTGTCTCTAAGCGCCATATAACTAAAACGTAGTATGGTAGCTGTTTTCATAACGACTGTGAACAAAACAAATTATATAAACAATATAACTTACAATATAAACAAATTATCAAGCAACAAAAAAGCAATTATTAAGCAAAAAAGAAAAACCCAACAACACCCAGGATGGCATTTGTTCCACGAATAACATACACGCAGTTGCAAAACGTCAAATGCAATCACTCAACCTGTGGCATTAAGTAGTATAATTGCAACCAGGGCATTTTCAATGCGATTGCTAAAGGAGCCTGGGATGGTATAAGCTAAAAAAAGTAAGAAAATTCTACTACTACAATTGCAGCAGCCATTTATTTTTGGTTACAGAAAAGCATGAAGGCCAGGCACTATACTACAACTAAGACCAGGATTGCCCAGGATTACCTTGGACATCACAGTGTCCACAGTATAACATCAGATCCAAAGAAACCTGATACATCAATCAATCACTTACACATATCCATTTACTACATCAGAAAAAAAGAAATGCACAGTATAATATTATGCAGCCAGGGAATCCCTAAGGGGACATGAGAGGAGATGAATTGGAAAAAAATTTGTGAGATCTCGCAAAACTTTTTTGGCGTGTGTGTGTGTGTGTGATATGGACCATGCACCTCTTAGCAATTTAATCCAATTAATTCAACTTCTAAGAGGTAAATTGCAGAAGACAAATGAATCACTGACACCCAATATATCACTTCACGCTGAAAGTGATTATCACCGTCGAGAGATTGAAGAAGCTGACGTGGCTGGGCGAGGCGCGTTTTTACAGCACCTGGAGCCTTACGCTGTGTGCGCGGTGATCGGAGCTGCAGCGGGTGTTTCAGGCACAGCGGCACGTGACTGGACAAGCGGCCACAATTTTGAGTGGCACTCGTGTAAAGTCTACCGTCTGGGTTAATCGCTATCCTTACCTGGTCACTTTGAAGCCCCCGCATGATGCTGTCTGTCTGACTGAGGTGGACGTAGCTCAACATACTCGTGAACAGCAGAGACCCCACTGTGTCACCTCGTGTCAGATTTGCACAAAGGGTGGGTCAGAGGCCGCACCAGCACAGAGAGACCCAGCCCTGGGGGGGGCTTTCTCATGTCCCAGTGATCCTCTGTGCCCAACACTCAAGGCATGATGGCTGTTTAACTCGGACTTTAATCAGACGGACCCCAACATGCTGTAGGATGCCGACTGGAGGCCTGTAACCTGATGGAAAGTCCAAAAGCACGTCCGTAGACTGTTAGACCCACTCATGTTTTTCACAGCAACAGCCAGGCAGGAAGATTAATTGAAAACGATAATTAAACGGGAAACATGTGCTACATGTGTTAGCAGATAATCCTTTTGCTGTCCCATTCAAATACCTACAAAATGCAAGATAAAACTAAGCATATTTTTGGACACACGTTTCCACAAGTACATTACTGAGCAAATATCAAACATGAAATACTGCATCTTGAATGATTTAATACAACATCCATCCATTTCGCTTCATAACAACGTATCTGTAATAGGGTAGGTGAACCTGGACCCTCAAAGCACATGATACATGGTAGGGGGGCCTCCAAGATGGCATGTCACTCCATCGTAGGACACAATCACATCGCTGGTCACAATCGCATATCATTTTAAAGAAGCTACTGTATATCACCTAACTGCACAACTGTTGACTATGCAAGGACACCTGTACAACTACGAGGTTAATGTACAAAATCTATGCACAGAGATGGAGGTAGGAGTCCTTGTATAAATGATACAGCAATGGATTGTCACACAGTCCTGTCCAGTGCCTTGTGGTGACTGTGTTGTGGAAAAAACTCTGAATAAAAATAAACTGAACTGAAACACTGAATATGAGTCCTGGTAGCGCAAGGCATTGTGCTACCGTACCACTCATAAAGCACCATCCATCCATCCATCCATCCATCCATCCATTTTCAGATTGCCTCTTCTGGTGTGTGCCGTGGAGGCAGTGTGCTCAGTATGCTGTTAATCTCACATAACCTCTGACCATCACATCCATGAATAAGTTTACTCTCCTACCTCACCTGAAAGGAACATTTCAGCCTTTTCCAAGAGAGCTCCAAGGTCTCACGTTTGCTGATTCGTATCCCTGCCGATTCACACTCAGCATTGAGCCACTCAAGTAGGTTGTGTTGGTCTCGGCCAGAAGCACCACATCGTTTGCAACGTCAGCTCGCACCCGCCGTCTACGACGCCATTCCGGATTTGATATCTAGCCAATGAAAATCATCGACAGGAACGCCATCCACGTCTGGTGTCATGACTCACTACAGATGATCTCGACTTAACGTAAAGAACGTGCAAACAAATCTTATGGCATTCATACAGGAAATGACTAGCATGAAGAAGGGGTCACAGGACCCCAATCCCTGCAGCCCCTCCCAGTCATATGACATCCCTAATCCCCAAAACACTTAATCAGGCAATACAAAATAGGTTTGTCAATTTATTTAGTCAAACAGTATATTAAATTATTTATTGGCTATTGGACAAAATATAAAGATGGATTGGAGTAAGAAATAAGGGCTATATTTGACAAGAGGTGATCAATTTAACAGTTGTATTGTGTGTGTATATATATATACATGAATTAACATCAGCCACATATACACATCAATAATTTATTTTACAGAGGTAATTAAACCAGTTCCTTTCAGCTTACATACCCGTGAATATCTCCAAGCACCATGTCTAATTCTCTAGCGTAATAACACAGCAAAGCATTATATAGCTGCAAAGGGTGTCTTAAAATTACACACTTAAGTGGCCATAAAGCCGTGACTGTAAAAGCCGAGCACGTTCCCAACGTAAATGGGAATCTTTCTCTGACCGTAAGCGCAACCCTCTCCTCCCACCAGTAGGAGGTGATCTGCAGCTGCGGCATCGCTCAGGCTGCTGTTATAGCACGGCATCGTGATACAGACCCCCGGAGATGGGCCTTATCGGGCCGCGTTCATCGCGCCGATTGTCAGGAGGCTGTTCCATTACACGTTACACGCTCTTATCGGATGCCAGTCGGAATACGTGGCTTGCAGCCGCTAGTGGGCCACCCGCACCCATAAAGGTGGTAAGTAAGCAGGAGGTGAATGAAGAGGTCCGGGAGATGTGTACAGGCATCAGAAAGCAGGCCGGGGCATTTTCTATACACACTTTGTCCTAAGCAAGGTCATGGGGGGGTCCAGAATGGATCGCAGAAGCTATGGACGCACGAGACACATAAATATAAAAATCTGATGAAGCTTCACTGGGTAAAAAGGTCATACAGGTACAAAACTGCACTTCGCTGAAGGCGCCAGTTCACAGACGAAAGACAAACTGCGGAGGAGTGAAAGGCCTCAAGGATGCGGTTTTTATTGATTATTACTCTTTACAATAAACTGCCCTTTATGCGAACTGGCAGGCACGTAACCATTTTGGATTTCCATTCACCCTGACGGTGAGCCATGCCGTCCCTCATCCACAGATGCGCCGCGCCCCCCCCCCAGTGAGAAAGCGGGCGCAACTCGGCCTCCTCCCGATTGGCCACCGCGGCCGGATGGTTCACCACTGTGCCGTGACGGGGGAAATTGCTCTGTTTAATCCGAGGCACGGTGAGCTTCGGAGTCGCGATCGGGCAGACAGCACGGCTCCTTTGTTGCCGCTAAGCGGTCGGGGACCGCCTCTAACAACCCGGCGCACGGCGCTCCCAGCTTGGCGCTAAGGGGAACGCAAAGGGACCTGTCAGAACCGCCTTAATTGCTATTGATTCCTTTTTAATTTAATGCAAGCGTGGGGCTCCTTTGGCTGACGGGCGCGATCTGAGCCTTTTCTCTCTTCGAGAGTGAGCCGAGCCTTTTTAATCCACACACGAGCTATTTCAGCGGGGAAAAAGAAAGCCCCCACAGCAAAATCCCACCCCCTCCAAACTTTCACTATAATTAAAGGTTAATAATGAATACAACCATGATTTCAATGAATAGTCTGTAAATCTCAAAGGGTAATGAGGCCCAACACTACCTTAAATTATCACTCTTTTTTTTTACGCAGAGGAATAATGAAGTGGTAAGCAGTTAACTTCCTTTTCTTCTGTGCGCTATCGAGTTATCACAAACTAGCAGGAATATAAAATTCTGAGCAATCTGTGGATATCAAAAAAAGACCCAGAACTCGAACGTCAGTGAAGATCTACGGAATAAGTAACAGATATTGGCTGCAGTTGCTATCGCTACCTAGTGTCCCATTTAGCCGCATCAGACGTTGCACTTGTTGCGTCCGTCAAGGCGATTGGGGGAATTTAGACTCCGGGGAGGGAAATAAAGGTGGTGACCGCCGTCGGCCAACTTGACTGGAGCACGGAACTGGTTAGGGGGTGGTGTGGGGAGGCAAGTGTCTGAAATGAACAGAGTATTACGTATTCCGGAGACAAATCCGCCGTAAATAATTATGCAAATGGAAACAAGCACTCGAGGCGATCACGCTGTACCATGCAGCCAAATACATCTGACCTGTTTCACTAAACAGGAGTGTGAGGAGATTAGCGGATCAAGGTCTACAGCATTGCAGGCTGGGATCTATAATGCGACATGTCAATGAAACAACTTTTATAAATCACAAAATCTGATGGAAAAACATACCCACCCCAGCCCCATTTGTCCAACCTGAACACTGTGAACATGGTTAATTGCATACGATATAAAGTGTGGACTGTGATGGGCCGCCCTCCCCCATCCTGGGTTGTCACCTGCCTCGTGCCCATTGCTTCCGGGATAGGCTCCGGACCCCCCGCGACCCAGATGGATGAGCGGTTTGGAAAATGGATGGATGGATGGATAAATAATTAGTATAACTATTAGCCTTTTAGCTCTATGTGACCTGTGACAATTATTAGCATGCTGCTGCGTAACAGAGGAACGATGCATAAAACGACGCATGAAAAATGCTAATGCGGCCATTGTTCTTAAGGGTCACGTTTCTTGCAGCGCGCATCACAGTCTTGGACCATATGGAGAGGGAACCCGCTGATGCTCGGGGAACCATGAAATGAGTGAGGGAGGGGGTCCAAGAAGCACGCCAGTGCAGGAAATGCGGGATTTAAATTTTGAGTTAATTTATTTTTATATAGCGCCTTTCACAACAGTTACCACAAGACACTCAACAAGAATCAATCCATCATTACATAACTTATACAAAAAAAAGAGTTAAACATTTCCCTGGTGCTTACATCCAAAGCGACTTGCAGTTCAGGGTTACGATTTATACGTGCTTTGTGGGATCCAAACCCCGGTTTTCTTAGACGAATTTTCTACTTGTTAAGCTACAGGGCACAAACCTTTGAATCCACTGCTGTTCCTTACCAGCCCTCTAGATATAAAAAAAAGATTCTGCTGAGCATTCTTGCGAGCTGATGAGCTTAACGATGGCACCAATCAGTCACCGATGATCTAGAAGCCGCAGTGAAACCATAACAAGACAAGCGGAGATGTACCTTTACAGTGTCTGATCGCTGCTCTGACTCTGAGGCGAGAAATCATGATGAGGCGATGCAGCAAACAAAGGTGCCGCTAATTTATGGAAATTGTCTTCTTGCTGCTGAAAGTGTCGGCGGGCTCCCCTCGCCTTTGTCATTTTTATAACGCATTACTGTGCATCGCAGCTCTGAATGCACCCTGTGCTGGGTTTTACCGGCCAAATATTCAGGCGGTTCAGTATGCGGAAGACCCCCCCCTTCTCTGCACTGTTTAAGTGCTTCGGTGCAGGGACGGATTATGGGTTGTGTGGGCCCCTGGGCAAAACGTTCGCGAGGGCCCCCCCCCCACCACCACCACCACCACCACCACAATTCAAAGGCCCTTGGCAGCCAAACGCCCTCCCTATAGGGTCAGGGGCCCTTGTAGGCAGAGGATCAAAGAATGTAGGCCCTCTAAAATAGACAAACGAAAATACATTGTTGATAAGCGATGCAAATTGTTTTGGGCTAGGGGCCCCACGGGCCCCCTGCACCCCAAGGGCCCCTGGGCAGCGGTCCCGCTGGCCCGGTCCGTAATCCGTCCCTGCTTCGGTGTAGCGAGTGTGACATCCTACACAGAGGCAGATGACATTTAGATTTCTATCTGAAATATTTGGAAAATCAAGCTTGCAGGTGTTGTATGGTTTTCTTATACCCTGACCTTGTGCTTACTTAACAGGCTAACTGGCAACTCTAAACTGCCCACACTGTTCCAGTCTGTGACCTGTAATAGACTGGCATTGCATCCACTGTCTTGGGTTTTTACACACACAGGTTTATAGTTCATTTCTACGGGAAAACTCTAATCCCAACATGACGACCCAATCCCCTACCCAACCCTCACTTTAACCATAAGAATATGAGGCTTGTCACACCTCACTCGTCCAATCCTGCTGTGTGCCACGCCCCCCTCGTTCACCTCGTGTGGAATCCCCGTGTCATTAGCTGTTTCGAGTTGTTTTTGTTAGTTTTGTGTATTTAAGTCCATGCCAGAGTACAGTATGTGTCCCTAGTTCTGCCATTGTGTTGTTATGATGATTCTGTCCCGTTTGCCTGTCTGTGTGTCAATTAAAACCATTATCCCCAATCCTTCTATGTCTTCGCCTGCATCCCCGGTCCGTGCCCTACACAGTTATAACAAGACTTCTGGCATTTTTACTTTTTTTCATCGCATCGCATATCTTTGTGAGGACCTGAGAAACTGTCCCCACAATGTCAGGTTTTTATTAGATTGTGGGAATCATTTAGTCCCCACAATGTAGTATAAACATAATCCACATACACAGCCACGGAGGAGAGCAGCGCCGATATGATGTAAGGGTACGTCTTCTCTTGTCTTGTTATGGCTTTGCTGCAGCTTCTGGGTCACATTTGTCATCCACACTATGCATCACATGCAAATTAATTGTAATATTTAGCGTTTATTTATTTAGACCTAGCGGACACGTTTCAGAAAGTAGAGGCAAACAAGCCCTGGAGCATCTGGGGTTGAGGGCCTTGCTTGGGGTCTAATGGTGAAATCACTCCACTGACTCAAGGACTTAAACCGACGACCTTCTGAACAGAGGCAAACGCCACCGCGTCAAAACCGGGACGGGCTCCTGCTTCACCATGATCCGTCTTGAACAGACAGTAATAGTGATTATTGGATGGATGACTGGATGTTTACTTTTTCAAGGTGCTTTGTGACTACAATATACACATGTAAACCTCAGATGTATAGCCGGCACGCATGCAATATTTTGACCCAGTCAGTAAACCGCCATCAAGCTGACCTTTATGAAGTCATAATGATACCTGTATTTAATTTCATTTTCTCTCTCTGACATCATTCTCCCTGTAAAGTTAATGTAGCCACTTCCTTAGTATCTCGATGCCATTAAGCTTGGTAACGGACACTACAATTCAGTCTGAAGTCGAGCTGTCGGATCACACATGGCACTATGACCAGAGTCGCAGGAAATCTCCCTTATGCTGTCAGACACTAACAGGCGATCATCTCACAGTAACCCGGTGGCCCTCCAATGCCACAATTTATCTGACATTTTTATTTCTGAACACTGTGGTTCTGTTTGCCAGCTAACAAGCAGCTTCCTGATAATCAACTATGAAAAACAACAAGGAGTGAATAATCTGCGGGGTCTGGGGCATGCACCAAATGCGTAACCTCAGCGGAACATTCTACCACTATTGATCGTGAGACCAATACCACGTGCTCCAAATCCGCTGCTATTTTTGTGCTGAAAAATCTAATCTTGTACTTCTGTCAATTAAATTTCCTGCCATATAATTTCAATGATAGTCTGTGATCTACGAGGGGCGGGACTGTCAGAGCTTATTAGAATAAAACAATTAGCGCGCGTACAGAACTCCTGGCTCTGATGGCGTCATCCGTTTATGGATCTCAGTATAGTTGATGGCGAAGAACTAGATAGTAAATGGCGGGGGTGACGAAGGGGGGGGGGGGGGGGAATAGAGAGACCCGGGTGGAATCTGTCACGGCACTGACAGAATTACATTTAACGATGTTCACTCAAGAAGCCAGGCACTGCCTCAGGCCACATAACAAGACAGATACACCTTGTATCACTGATCTGAAAGATTTCTTCCAACACCCCCACCACCCCCCCCCCCGACACACACACACCCCACCTCCACCGTTTCACCGCTGATGGAACTACATCCTCGTTCACACATTCACACATCAGCCTCACAAGCCAGACTATGTATAAGAGGCTGCAGTTGAGGTCTAATGGAGGGAGTTCAGTGGAGGGAGTTCTCGCTGTGGCCCCTCATCTCCAGGGCTGGGGGTTTCCAATCCTGCCCCTAGGCTGTGTGTGTGGCTCTGAGCTCCACAAATCTGATGCTCATGGCAGTTTTACTGACACAAAAATGTTCAGATGAAAAATGACTGGTTCAGAGAGATAGCCAATCAGACTGTACAGGAGGTGGGCCCAAGCAACTAGAGGAGGAGGGACCAACTAATCAGATGTCTTGGTCCTACCTCCTCCTGATGTCATTGACATTACTACTTAATATCCTCTGAATGTGTTTAGCAACAGCATCATATATCGCAGACAGTGAGACATCAGCGAAGTAACGCTGATCTGGGAAACTGTAGCAATGTTGCATGTGATGGATGAGCTCATGAAAGCCCAAGACCTCCACTATGGAAAATGGATGATCTTCTAGCACAGTCTTCTTCCTTATTGTAGTTCTTATTTTTTAGCTCTAGTGCTACTAACTTTGAATAGTGAAAAAGAGTGACAAAGCTCACAGATGTTGATACGGACATGTTACCCCATATATCATGCATCTTCACATGCACCTAGTCCTGGGAATTCCCTGCCTCGTGTCCTGCGCTGCCTGAGCTAGACTCACTGCATTCCAGGATTGGGCCAGCGGGAGTAACGAGGGATGACAATGCAGTCGTGATTCATAACTTTCAATAGCACTCTAGTATTGTCTAAACCCGACCCCAGGAAAAGCCTTCAAAGGCATTCTATCATCATACAAGATATGCCAAAGGCCACATTTAACTGTAACTGCTGGCTCAAATAAAGCACGTAAATGGTTATGACTATGTAAACTCTTGTGAGTTTTGCTCAAATTATAGACATTTCCGAGCTCAATAACTGTTAGAGGTAGAAAAAATAAACACATTTTAAATTTAAAATGTTTTAAATGGATAGTATCAAATTCGTGGGCAAAGAGGTTGCATTATGTCTAGAGTGAAACTCCATTTTCTGATCATCGCTTCATTACACACTGATGTGACATTATTGGCTATTTATTATCGATCTAATTTGGATATGAAGAAGGGAAGCAGTTCATCTAGGCTTGAACGTGCACAAAGAGGTTGAAGACTATTGACTGCTTTCCATATTGATTGAGTTTATCTTAAAGAGGAAATTGTCTCCTGCATCTGTGTGCCTCAAGACCCGATTTTAGCTTTTCCACACACAGTCTGACATAATTGCTTAACGAGAGGGGAGGAGCTCGCTCACCATGACGGACACGTGCAGCAGGTGCATGCGCTCGTGCGGGACCTGGGCTGGCTCGCGTGCCGGAACCTCCGTGGCCTGGTGCAGCTGCTCGGTGCTGCTCATGGACACATGGAAATAGAGAGTTCCATTCTCCAGCCACTGCTGCTTCCAGTGCACCTGTGAGAGCTCAGGGCTCAGGCCTGACATCTCTGTGGGGCGGGGGGAGAGAAGAGAGGGAGAGTGAGAGTGAGATTCCTGCAAGGGGGGGGGGGTCCGTAATATCCAAAGTCCGTTATACCCAGAGTTGCTGTATGCCCAGAACACAACTACAGGACACCATTTACTCATGCCACACCCCAGCAGACACATTTGTGGTATAGATTATTATATTGTACATGTAGTAATCCAACTTTACCTGACCAGATGCGTGACTATTAATAATCCCGACTACGTATCTGTGCTGGATATCACCGGCACACCACGCGCCTTGTAGGCGGAGCTTGCATGTCTGTTATGGCGAACAGAACTACAGCTAAAAAGGCCGGGAACATAGTGAGTCCACTATAACAGGATTTTACTGTTATCTTTTTTTTTTTTTTTTTTTTTGCTGTAGTTCATCCAAATCTTAGACAACTAAATACGAAGCATTGAGCTGGAATTGTAACTACAAGGGCTACAGCGAAGCTTAAAGTGATTCAACTCTTTTCAGCATCATGGACAAAAGAATCTACTGAGAATTACAAAACCACTTCAAGGGTCTCTTGCTTGATTACTTGTATTGTACTAAATGATTGATTGTTATACTTTATTGCTTATATCCAAAGAAACTTCTATACCGTGTGATCAGACACATTCAAACTTAATACAAAAAAACACCACTTACAGTATGCAACATTCTAAACTACATTGTATCCTGGAATTGGAAACAAGTAGTCAATGTCTTCTGTTCTACAGCTGCACATTCGCAACCTGTTTCAGAAGATTTACTCTTGCTCAGGATATCCATACATACAATTTATCAGTTTAGCATCAAACAAAAACAACGTTCTGTTCCGAATATACTCTTACATTTCAGAGTCACCGAACAACATAGCAGAAAACGTGGCAGCCGAACAAATTTGGCACTAATTAGCTAGGTGGTGTCACAGCATCCATCTGTTTTCAGTAATTGCTTGTCTAGTTATGGTTGCCTTTATTCTAGGTAAAAAAAAATTGTATGTAATGGCATTTTTTTCTGGTGGGGAATTAAATAAAGAAAAACACACCTGGAGATCCCAGAACACTGCACAGAAAGTCAATTGCAATATGGGAGGCAAACAGTTTTCATCAAATTTGACAAAAAACAATTGTCCTGAAATGACTGGCTATATCATTCAACAATAAAACCGTAAACAAGCAAACATACTGAGTTGAGAAAATAAGATTTGTGTTATAGGCTATTTCGGATTAGATTGCCTTCCCATATTGATAGTGATTATGCTAACCACAACAGCAGAATAACTAAATCAAGGGGGGGGGGGGGGCAGGAAAATCGGAAATAGAACGACAGCACTTCGGAGGTTATGTACGTACATGTTTAAACATCATCAATAACACGAGAAAAAACGACTTCGGTGAATTCTAAGCTTTTGGGAATAAGCGCAAATCACCAACTGTCCATAAATATTTCAGCTGTGCCATGCCTCAGTATTTCCGTAAGGAGTAATTTACATTAAGCTTGGTGATTAAGTCCCAAAGTGATTAAATATGAAGGAAATTAAATTACCAAAGCGAGGTCAAAGGTTGAAAAATCACAACAAAAACCCATAAAACCTTGCAGGCCAGATTTAGAGGATGCGTTTAACTAGATTACGAGCAGCATGATGAGGTGGGAAGCACGTCTTCCTCATATTTCTGGTTCGAATCCTAACTCTGCTTTCTGGCTGGTGTTTGCATCTTCTCCCTGTGTTGCATGGGATTGCTCGGGGTGGATGTCTCCCCCCAGTCCGAAGAATGGGGTGAATATCAATATGCACACTTGACCGTACTTGTGTTCTCCTGTACCCATTTTACGACAGCTTCCATTGCTGAAGACCAGTTCCAATACTAAAGAACAAAAGTACATTTGATTTTGATTTGATTTGATTTAAAAAATAAAAAATAAATCACAAGTTCAGTCTTTGTATTCTTGGCATTCAGATTCACCCATGCAGCTAAGCTAATTATAATATCTAAATTTTCCAAAGTGTTTGAGGTTGGTTTGCCTTATAATGGACTGGCATCACATCCAACATGTACCTAACCTGATGTCTTGTGCTGCCTGGAATTCACTGCAGGCGCTCCGCAATCCAGTACCGGATAAGAGGTAGGAAGATGGATGGATGGATTTCATCAGATTAGCCGCATTTCCTGAGAGGAGCGCAGTGTGCAGATCGGCTGTCCAGGTTACGGACGTGATGTACAGCAGATGGCTGCACCCGTTCAGCCTTTAAATCAGGCCTTTTTCCCTCAAACGGCACAGCGCCATGGATCTTCGGGAATTTTCATTAAGGCCCTTCAATGTGCGATCCCACAATGCGGAAGAAAGTCTGCAAAGCGACAGAAAAGCACCGCGGACCTTTTTTCCGAGATGAACGGACGACGCATTTATCCGGCCGCGTGTGCCAGCTTGAAGCAGCTATCAAGCCAAGCTAACCGGAGATTTTTATTACTCCCCATTGTGAGCTGGGCTGTGACCCCCCCAGCTCCAATCTCTCATTGTTAATCGTGAATGAAATGCAATTTTATGTACTTAAATTTGTGTGCTCCGACGTGCCAAAGCAGCTTGCGGAGCACCCACACGAGGAGGAGTAGCGGTCGGTGAGGAAGTAACAGCGGAAAGAACGTTTTAATCCTTATCTTAAACCTTTCAGAATTCGACCAGACTCAACACTGGTTAAAAACTGCTTCTATATTCACTGTTTCCCCCCCCCTCTCAAAATCCTACAGTAGCTATAGGCTGTAGGGAATCTTTGAGGTGAGAGCATCTTACAGCTCGCACACTCGGTATGCTTTTGAGTTACGCTGAGGACACTCGCTAAATGCACTCGGCGCATTTTGTGTTGGGTATGCCCTCGAGTTGGGTCCTGTTACACGGTGTGCGAACAGAACACGCCTGCCGACGTGCCAGGGCTGCTTCCGCCGTTGGAAGGCCACCAAGAACCTTCTCCTCCGGCGTGACACATTCCCGGTGTTGCCAGGGGCACGCGACAGCCTACCACGATGCAACTCTGCATTATGTCATTATGCGAGGTTTTACAAAATCTTGTCTTACACATGGCAGCAATACAGACTTCTTAAAAATCACATAAATAAACCAGACTGGGGGCTCTTATTGATTAGCAACTCCACAAAATCACTTACTCATCACACACAAAGCACCAACATGTTTTCGTAGCCCCATCACGGCAAAGGTGCCACTTACAAAGATTAACTTTTGCACAAATCATATTGGATATATTGAAGTTAACCAGAGTCCCGTCCAGGTTCAGATACCCAATCGGTGACCCCTCAAGTTTAGATGTAACGGGTGAAAAATATCCAGCTACACGAGTACAGGTGCTGTTAGAAATCAATAGGCTACAGCTGGAAAGTGGTTCTAAATGGAAAGACTTGTTTTGAAAGCATAAAAAAATGGCCAATTTTTATACACACAGGCATAGGCCTATATTCCAAACTTTTTTGCAGGCTAGTCCCGCACGCACCCTCCCACAACCTTGCTCGGGGGTGTGATTCGGGTGTAGTTCGGGTTTCTAGGAACCATTTGAAGTGGGTTGGGCATGGTACTGAATTAAACTAGTGCGGCTGATAGATAACGGGCCGGATGCCGTTTTCATCACTGTGGGTATTGGCAGGTGCAGGTTTACAAAACAGGACTGATGCAGGACTCTGAACCAGACCCATACAGCAATCGTGCAAATCTCTCAGACCGGGACAGAAATTAAAAACAGGACACATTAGCGACTCTGCCCACTTTCTATCCCGTTAATCTATTCACTGCAAATACGGGATTTTAAACAGCTAATGTTTCCCTTGATTTGCATATTCTTCCTGTGTTACACCCCCAATTCAAAGACATGCAGTTAAAGCTAATTAGAATCTCTAAATTTTCCAAAGTTGACACACTTTCAGACTCTCATGCTTACACATGAAATCTTGTGGTAAATCTAGTATTCCATTATAAACCTAAAATTAGCTGCATCAATATCGTTATAGCAGTTTGCAAACCCTACAGACTATTTACATGGTAATAAAATTCTTACATACATGTAAATGTGTGTGCAGACTTCTCTGTAATTGAAAATATCCCTCCAGCCAGTTGACAAACGTTGGCAACCCTGTATTTATTTAATTTATTTCCGCCTTATTTAGTCATATTTTCTGCTTCAGACGTTCCTTCTGTTTATTTATTCCATAAATACGTATCTGCAGTTCCGAGTTGAATGATGTGTTTTGAGTACCTTTTTCTGTGCTCTCTAATTCTGTTACATATAATTGACTGGTTGCAGCGAGGATGAATTTCTATGTACTGACGTACAAAAGGTGAACGACCTTGAAATGTCTTTTGAAATTGTGCCTCGTCATTGTTATGGTCAGGAATCTTCTATACACAGAATACACACAGTGTGTATATATATATATATATATATATATATATATATATATATATATATATATATATATATATATATATATATATATATATACATTCAGTGTGTGTATATATATGGATGTGTATGGCGTTATGTTGAACGGTGGTTCAAGTAAATTAGCTACATGAAGTTCGATAAAGAATGAAAGTGGTTTGTCGGAAGGCTGCTATCTCATATGGTAACCAAGGACCGGCTACCTGGGACTGAGATACAGCACCACGTATTACAGAAAATGATTACAAGGTTCGCTAATGTTCTGCTAACCCGTGGTCCCCCAGAAGATGCGCAAATGGCAGGGCTATGATCCCGCCTGTTTAGAGGGAAAAATGAAAAGGGGGAGTCCGCTTTATTTTTGCCGTACGCTTCAGCAGATATTCCCGGCCCTCTGTGCATCCATGAGATGGATTTCTCCAAATTCCCTCTGTCAGCAAAACTGTTAATACTTTCAAAATAGCTCTGCGCTACAGCGTCTCCACCCCCACAGAAAGCAATCTCTGTCTTTGGCAAAGGTACAGAGGGGGGGAAAAATGCAGAATAAAACATCTGGTGTGAAAAATGTTGTGCAACTTAATTCAACCACTTCGCCCATTATGCACTCACTTCAGTTCACAATAATTACTTATATGGAAAAGCGCATTAAACCCAGAGCATAAAACATTTATAAGCACTTTATAGGAGACTAGCTCCAAAAGACCAAATAGAAAGTCATAATGCTTATGAATGCACTTGGCAGGACTCATTGTAGTTCCTTCATATTTTATTATACTGAATCATTTCAAAGGAATTAAATTTCGTGCACAGTTTTTACTAACTGCCTTGCACACTGCATTTATGTTGTATGTTCTAGCGTCACGGCACTGACATCACTGCAACGCCCTGTGAAGTGTTTCACTGTGGAAACTCACCATGGTAACACTTGTACTTATACATCACTTCATGGAACCTGAGGACTCTTTAGGTATAAGGTAGGTCAGCCCGACCCCACTTACGGCTGGTGATATTTATCTGGCTTTTCACACTTAACACTTAGAGAGTTCACAGGAATAAATCCAAAGTCACAATCATAGCTGTCATTCCAGGTACTCAAAAGCGTCCTCGGTGAAAAGGAGGAAGACACCATCAAGCTCCGGTAGCAAACAGTTAAAGAACAACCTTGTACACACCACAAATAAACATAACTGGACTTAACTTTAGCTTTTGAGTCTTTATGTTATTTGTATGGTTAAATCTCATGGGTTCATATCCTTAATAAAACTTAACCTTAATAAAGAGGAAAGGGGAGAAAAAGAATAACAAGGAAAAAAATGCTGTTTTCTTTTGGTTATCAGTATGACCTACCATGCACACACTTGCGCATTTGTGATGCTGGGCTGTTATTTTGTGTTTTTAACTGTGTGGTCATTTTCATCAGTTTCAAGGTGATCAGAGCTGAGTTGGGGGACGGGGGCTGGGGTTGGGGGGGGGGGGTTCCTCTGACAGCCGACTCTATGATAACAAGCCAACGTCACCTTCGCTTACGCTGATTACACGCAGCGGGCTTACAGGCCCTTCGCAGGACTTTCCATACAGGACTGTGGCACCAGTCCTAGCTGGATATTACTGTAACCCAGGGACAAAGTACAGGCAGCTTTCAATTTATGTAAAACCGACTTGCGTAAATCTGGATTTACTCTAAAAATACAGAGTTTACAGAAGCAATACCGCAAAACAGCAACATGCACCTGTAGCTTAATGTATATTTTATCTTTTTTTCTCCATTATATTACTGGAATAATACAAAACAATAACATGAACAGAAACTGTTTTGAAGCTTGGCATCCTGATCAGAACTGACAATTGATTGTTCTATTGAATCAATATTCAGTCCTGATCAGGATGCCAAGCTTCAAAACAGCTTCTGCTTCATGTTATTGTTTTGTTCTTTAACTCACTATTAATAGTATATTTTTGGCTATTCAGGCAAGCACTTAACCACCAGGTTAAGGGGCCAGACTTGAACCCCAACAAACTGCAGACTCTGGTCTTATGAGGATTTCTATGATGCTTCCATAAGAGCCAAACACATGGTGCCCTGGTGAAGGGCCCAGCGCAAACCAGTGTTCATCTGCTAGAGTAAAGAGATTTAAGAGGACCTTATCTACTCAGAGTGCCGAGGGAACCAAGCGGAGCTCTCCTCACCTCCGATACGCTGACACTCCGTAATCTCACTCTGAGGTCCTGACACACAGCTACTGCTATTTATTAATGGGAAATCATTTTACTACTGAAATGGCCATTCGTTCTCTGTAGCCGTTATTTTTCAACATTCAGGATATAGAACACTGAAGATTTTCTTCACCAGCTGAACCATCCTCAGGTGTACCGAGTGTAAATGACAAAAAAATACCCAGATTATTATATTGCTATTACTAAACAGTCACAATAGATGGATGGATGGATGGATGAATGGATGTATGGTTTCATGGATGTGCTGGATGGCCCTTTAAACGGCAGACTGGCCACAGTGAAGCATGCCAGATTGCTCCGGGATGGAGTACTTAGTATTCAAGGATAGACACTATTAAACATGCATACAATTAGCAGTACGTCCAGGAAATAAATACGGGGACGCGTTGGCAGGCATAATACTGCGTTAATTTGCACGCCGTGCCAGGGCCCGGTCTAATACCGCAGTTTAATGCGCCAACCGCGGTCTGCGTAATGAAGGCCAATCAGCCACAGTCACTGCTGTGCCCGCGCCATGCGGAGAGGCTGTGTGACCCGGCCGTTTAGCAGCTCAACGTGGCTGCCATGCAGGGCGGTCATATGCTCGGAGGTGACGGCGGACAGCGGGGCCACGAAGAGGGAGCGGCTCTGCACTGCGGCCTGCAGAAGGGCCCGGGTTCAGCTCAAAGCCCTGCCTGACAAGCGGGAAAGTGTGGAGGAGCCTTGTCATCGTTACACGTCTAAGGACGCAAATCTATGGTGCAGGAACGATAATACCACTGATCATGCTGTACTTTACAGCAGGAAACCATATTCAATATTCAACCACCAATACTGCTTAACCACTACATTATTATTATTATTATTATTATTATTATTATTCATCCAGACACCCATCCAATTATAATATCTAAAGCAAATTCCTCTTGGATGTCACCGGCATTCATCACAACTTCATGGTTTGTCTTGCATTATGTTTGTATTCATGGTTACCTATTATCCTGCTAAGAACTGAACTGAACTCATCAGTTTCCTAATCAGTAAATGAAGTGATGTCCATCCTAAACATAAGAGTGCACATCGAAAAAATCACGTTCTGAAAATCACACACAAAGCCACGTGCACCCACGTGCACGCCGAGCGTGTGAGCAGAGTAAGCTGTTACTGGGGGCACCGCTCAGTGTCACTGTGTCCACGACGACATTTCACACTCTGTGGGGGCCTCCCTTGTCCCCTCTGACTCTGCTGACAGCATACAACCCTTTAGCTTATCAAAGTTCCCCATGCGGCCAGTCAGCGACCTCCAACTGTCAGAAATGTCCCCTGAACAATGCTTTTTGCGTTCCATTTGCATATATTGAGGATTTTTTTTTTACCATTGCAGATTATAACCTGATCTGCCCTCATTATAATGTCAGATTATAGAACAAACTCCCCTCATTATAATATCAGCCCAGTCTCCTTTTGTATCATTGGTGATTATAACCTGAACTCCCACCATTAAAATGTTAGATTACAGAACAAAGTCCCCTCATTATAATGTCAGATTACAGCACAATCTCCCTTGCAGGATGGCAGTTTGCAGCCTGAACTCTCCTCATTATAATGTCTGAATATATCACAATTTTCCCTCATTATAGGGACAGATTATAGACCTACACAAATGCTCCCCATTTTACCAGCAGATTATAGCAGTACTCTCATGATTATAATGGCAGAACACAGCCTGACCTCAAAGCCCTACTCGCTGCTCTCGTTCTGGCCCGCGACGCGGCATGGAAACACTCACCGCTGATGTTGTTTCCTGTAACAGCATGATATCAATGTTTGAGTGTCTATTTGCCCAGATAATGCAGGTAGAAGGAAAAGAATAAGATAATGGAAAGATGCTTTTAAGAAAAAAAATGGAAGTGCCCGTGGACCATCAAAATGTGTGAAAATAATCAAAACAAACTAAGGGAGGGAATGCCTAGCAGCTTCATGCTTCTTTTATAACAACACTTATAATAATATAAGCAAAAAAAAAACAGAATTAAATTACATTCTGAAGATTCTTGTCGCCTCTAGATATTTGACCTCATTAATATTTGTTTGGCGTTTTTCTCTTCCACAGAATTTTACCTAATTGCTCATAAATACATGTGGAATGATTTTATTTTTAAGATTCCAACCATTACAGAGCCGCAGCACCTTACCGGGCATTCAACATGAGTGTAAAAACACCTGACAAAGAATGGACAGAGCGTATACATCCATTTTTTGTACTGCTTACCCAGTACCGGGTCACCGTGAACCTGGAACTTATCCCAGGAAGCAGAGGGAAGTGGACACCCTGGATGGGATTACCTAGTCACCCACACGGACATGGAGAGACCATGCAATCCGCACACACTCAGCCACGGACGGGAATTAAACCTACGACTCAGGAGCAGAGATAGTGGGACCTGACCGGGGTGGCACAGGTTATTGAGCCGTCAGCCGTTTAAACGTCCAGTAACACTGTCTGTTTCCTCGAAGCAGCTGTCAGACCTATTCTTACTGCGCCCATCAATTAGGACTTACAATTGGGTGTAAAACACAATTATATTCTTCTATAGCCTCGCTTTGGTTTACAGGCGTTTGAGTGTCGTTGCATAATACAAAGAAGGATATAAACCTAGAAGCAGGTTTGGGATTCTAAAACATGGTGACTAACCCTGGTGTGCTTTGCTGTTTCAGGTCTGAGCAACTACAAAACATCTGATTGGTTGGTCCCGCCTTCTCTAGTTGCTTGGACCCACCTCCTTTATAATCTGATTGGTTATCTCTCTGATCCAATAATTTTTCATTCCGCCCTCAGGACATTTTCGTGTAAGTAAAACTCCCATGAGCCACTTTCTATTGACGTGGCCCCATGATTGACAGCAGGGCCGGTCAATCCTATCGACATAGGCAGGTGCCTAGGGCACCACTTTCTGAGGGGGCAGCGTCTTAGCAAGCCGTAGGGGGTGGTGGGAGGGAGATGGGGCAGGCCAGCGATGAAGTTTGCCCAGGGTCCCACATGGGCTTTGACCAGCATGGGTCGATACGTGAACAAAGGCGAGGGAGATCCATGAACAGAAAGGGGAGCGGACAAGTTACGAGAGCAGCTTTCATCAGCCGAGACGCATGACGACGTTTGGCCGAAAGCCAACGGTCAGACATCCATGCGTCCTGAATGAGACAAACAGGCAAAAAAAAAAAAAAATCATGCTAGTTTCTGTGGGGGCGTGGTCACGGTTCAGACTCCCCATCCCGTCCATTTTGAAAGTTTATTCATCTTCCCTGACATTCACAGGGCAGGCTGTTGTTTTGTGGTGCAACATATTAAAGCGAATGTCTACATTTCTGTTTCTGCAAAACACCATGGGACTGGAATTAAAAATGAGGGGGTGCCGTCTGGAAGAGAATTTAGAGAAATGTGAGATGGGAATAACCGGATGATTTGGGGGTTACTGGGTCTGCCGAGGAGCACACATTGGTAACCTGACCTTATTTCAATCCATAACTGCTCATCTAGTACACGCATAAGGCAGGACTTGGACGAGATGCCAGTCCATCACGTGGCACATCATTCCCCCTGGGCAATAAAGAATGACCGATATAAATAACCGCGGTATCCAGTGGAAACACAAGCTGGACAGAAATTTATCCCCCAGCCCTGGATCCTTGAGGCCACAGCACTAACCACTGCGCCCAAATGATGTCCAATTTATCTTATTTACCCCCTTAAAATGCAATCATGCAGTGCCACAGATCAGCTACGTTTAGCTCATTAGCTCATTTCCTCATCAAAACACAATTTAACTCAATTATGCACCTTGATATTCAGTCCATGTGCCGATCCACCGTGCTACCTGCTCCCCCGCAGCTGAAAGCAGCCCGTTTCCAGATCAGGCGCGCGGAATTTGTCCAAGGTGATTCACAGCCACCTGGCACGCCGCGTTATCGCGCATTTCGACGCGCTCTGCTGTTAATCCAAGATGGCGCTCGTTTCAGGTCCCAGAGTCACAATAAAATGCAACTTGTTCTCCTGCTATGCATATTGTCTTTTCAATCAATCTCAGTTCCTTCTGTAATGTTTCTATTAATGAGCTCAGCTACACGAATACCAAATGTGGACAGATAAGTTCATTCATTCATTCAATTCTTTTTATTTATCTATTTATTTTCAATTTATTTATTTAGCAGTTTGTTTATCAAAGAGTACATTCGTTTCTTTTAATTTTTTCTATTTAGCTTCTTTTTATTTATTTTGTAGTTTATTTAATTATTTATTTAACAATTCATTCATCAATTTGGGGGAGTTAGGGTCCCTTGAATTATTTTTGGGTTATACTGTATCTGGAGGGCATGTCCTTACCAATACTAAAGGACCTCAAGATTGGCACCATTCCCCCCCCCCCCCCCCCCCCCCCCCACCACCACCACCACCTTATGATAAAAGTGCCCAGCAGTGGCAGACCCTAGCAAGGGCATGATGGGAAAGGTAGCATAATGTAAGAGGGCACCATCTTAAAGCATTGGCGTCTTCCCCTCCCCCTCTAGTTGACGATTCCTCCCACTGTCAGCCCCCCCCCCCCCCCGTCTGCAGCTCCACATGGGCTACGAGTGCCACTGCCACCCAGGCGAGGGATTCGACTAGCAGCACGAGGCTACGATCAATCCTTTTATAGAAAGAACCTTTTTTTTTTTTTTTTTACAAGGAAATTACCCTCATTACATAAGGGAATGCCATTTTAATTTATTTGATATTCTTTAACATTGTTTGCCCCCTGTTATTCGGAATTAAGGGACCAGCCAGCCTGAAAAGGCCTAATATCTTCAAAGTGACACATTAACAGGATAAACAATTTGCTTATCTCCAAAGTACATAGACTTTGTAAAACACTCCAATCCCATTAATGAACCTGTACTCTAAATGATTATGCATCTCGACCCCGTGCACCTCCCCGTCATGCCATCTTATGTTGAGACCCATCTTTTATGCATATTAAGGCTAATCCGTTGTGGGGTGGGGGGTGGGCACCAAATTAGACCCCGCCAAATGATATCATCTCATAAGTGTTAAAGGATTAGTCAATGGATCTCATCCATTCACGGTGGATTGGGATGGAGCGTCTATCCCTTTCACTGAGTCATCCATGTGGCAACAGTCTCCAAGCAACTGCAAAATGAAATGATTGCCAACTTCTGATTTCCCACGTTTAGAAGAAGGTAAACGAAATGCCACCCTAAGGAAGTTTTAGGCACAGACCAGGGAAATTCCTTCATACCAGGGAAATTCTAGAATCACAGTAAATGGAACAGCAGGTAAGTTAATGGCCAACCATTAGAAACTTTCATAAATGAGTTAACTTTTATTACAAGGTGACTTAACAGCTCCGAGACTAAAACCCTTATTAAAACTGATCCATCACATTTCATTCTGTAAGTCGTCAAAATGTAGTGTTACCCATTCATAAATAAATATGCAAAACAAGTATTAAAAACGGCCAAACTACTTCATCCACATCTAATAAGATTTCAGGCTGAAACTGGATATTGCAAAATGTCTGAAGAATAGAACTCACGTGCGAGAAGTCAGACAAATCTGGCTAACGAACACCAAGCACACGGCTTAATTTCATAACTGTTGGAGCAGGTTGTTAAAAACTTGATTGCTAAAACCAGTTTTGCCTTGCAGAGATACTTGGTAGTTTATACCATGATAGAGCCAAGACACTTAATCACACTATTATTCTGAGATTTGAACTATTTTTCCTGCTTACTGAAATAATCATCGTCTTGTCCCTGAGGCATTTCCAGTAGGCTGTGACTTAATCAAAAACGAGCACTCGATCTGAGGTGAGTGTGTACTGCTTGATACATTCTCTGTTTCTTTATTTTTTTGCATGATCTCATTCTTTCAGTTATGTTCTCATGTTCAGGCATCTACTCTACTCATCAATTCTCCGGTACAGAGGTTCAGCGGTGGCATGGTACGATTTTGTGTGTGCATGTGGATGTGAGAAACCACTGCACCGAATAACCAGGAAACAAAAATCCATCCATCTTGCAACTAATGTGTAGTAGTACAGGCCTGTGGATACCCCACTCGTTTTTTTTACAGGTTGAATATTACAGACGCCAGGACGAGATAGGGAGAACTCAGAAGTCATAATGGGGTGCATTTAGGAATTAACCCAACAGACCAGGAAGGTAACAATACTGCCCAACAAGGCACAAGGCCACCCTCAAAAAGAATATGTGAAGTACTCTGCAAATTCTTATTCTGCTACAAGGAAATCCTTAGTTTTGGGGGCATTTTTCAGGTCCACAGTTAGATAACCTCAGTTTTATAAAAAAATTTGTGAATGCAATCAAAAAAGTGAAAGTTCCAAAAGTCTTGTATTTTGGTTGGTTAGTTATGGTTAAGGTTAGGGCTGGGTAGGGGTTAAGGGTGTCATGATTAGGGTTTTTTCCCATAGAAATGAATGGAAGGTCCCCATTTAAATAGGTACGTCAATGTGTGTATATGTCTGTGTATGTACTCGTATCTGGGTGGAATTTTATGATAAAATGTTACTTGTAAACTTGTAAGTCTTGCAAGATTAGAAAAGACACATCAAAGCATGTTTATCTGATATCAATGTCGCACCAGTTACCTCAACAATGTTACAACGGAGAATTGGATCACACACAAATTTCTCATATACAGGCAGCCGGCAGTCATTACCCCCACGGAGGCAAAAATGCTTAATATCAAAATGGAATAACAAGCTAAGGAAAATATTTTGCTGTAGTAAAGGAAAATGGCTTCATTTTGCCTGCTCCATATTTACTAGGCCCACAGAAATGATACTTCTGTCTCCTCGGTACTAATTCAGATACAGCCATGCAAAATCATACACCAAACCCTGAACAACATGTATTTCTACATTCTAACCTTTCTTCAAAGGTAATGTAGCTGTTCACGTTCTAGATCAAGTCAATTTTATGGCACACACGAAAAACCTGAATTCGAAATCACTAAAATTAAAACATCACGGACAACCCTAAATGCAGGCAATAAAATCCTACCAGCACATCATAATAGACAGTTAAACCTGGAGATAAAACAAAGTTAAGGTTTGGGCTGGGGAGTAGTTAAGGTTACAGCATCATCAAACTGCTGCTTCAATGCTCTTTGGCAGTTTGAGTGAAATACTGCAAGG
Organism: Brienomyrus brachyistius; assembly: GCF_023856365.1. NCBI lineage: Eukaryota > Metazoa > Chordata > Actinopteri > Osteoglossiformes > Mormyridae > Brienomyrus > Brienomyrus brachyistius. The sequence goes on along the minus strand of NC_064539.1, from coordinate 6,358,322 downwards.
AAAAATTGAGATATTTTGTAGGAAGCCAATGAAAACTATAATAATAAACAGTGATTACTTTCATACCTTATGAAAAGACTAATCAGACCTACCTTACGCGAATACAGCGTATATGACGCATGTCATTAAAAACTAGCCGCGGATAAGAATTTCTGTTATGATTAGTGAGAAAACCCACAGCAGATGCTGGTTAACAAGCTGTGCACCACTCAGACTGCACTAGTGCTTCTGGTAGAATCCAAAAACTGTTTCTCTGGGACTCAAGCTGCTAAATTTTCAGGCCTTTCTGCTATATATATTTTTTTTCACAAATAATAAAATAATGACTTCATTTACGCTAATTCTCTGAAAACTAGGAAATATCTGGAGAGAGGAGGGGGATATGGATAAAAGAGAGAAAAAAATAAAAACAGCTCAGTCATTTATAGCCAAAACAGGGGATGGGAGACAGGTGGCATTAATCAGCACACCCAGCCTGGTCACCTGACTGTCCCTGCCAAGCCTGATGCGTTTGGCCCCACACTATCATGCTAGGTGAGTATAATCAATCAAATAATACAAGTGATCGTAAGTGGATTCACATTCATATTAATCTGAAATGAAGGTTCCAACCTCAGTTGATTGCTAATGCCTTTTCAGCAGACATACCTGAGTAAAACTAAACCAAAGGGCTAAGTGATGTGGGAACAGCTGTCAATACTTTGGTTCTGCTCAACCTACTTGAATTGTCCATCTAAACCCATGCAAATTCTCAGTCATCTTCCACACAGGCACACACACACACACACACACGTATATATATATATATGATACTTTATGCCAATAAAACATTGACAGCCTGTATAATTATCTAACCTTTTCCATATGGCTTTCTTACCAGTAATTAGTCCTGTGAGACTCTTGCACAAATTCAAAGAGGAAGAATTTCAAACAGGATGTTTACATTCCAAAAAGACAAAGCACTGCATGTGGCTCAGCAGGTTAAGATCTTGTATTGCTGACCAGAATATTGTTGGTTCAAACCCCATGGATAGCTACATGATTTCACCCCTGGACCTCTGAGCAAGGCCCTTACCTCCAAGTCTCCCAACGTTCTCAGCTGGATCTCACTTTGGTAAAGACGTCCACTAAATAAATGTCAAAAGATGTAAAATCTTGAGGATGGTGAATTGATGCCAAGGCGGCTGAGATCACGTCACAATACTTTGCTTCTGCACTATGATGCCCCGGTGTGGGCTTGAGGTTTTGGTTCATCTCCCATTTACAGCTATGGAATATAACACAAACGTAGCTGTTTTATGTGTTATTTACGGTGAGAAATATCGCAGTCATAGCAGTTCTGGTTCTCACATGTCAGCCAGCTTCAAGAGCAAGCACAAAGGCGGGCTGACTTAATGATGCCTTTAATACTCCGGCATTCTTGCATTTTTTTCCCCCAAGATAAATGAATAAAATTAATGGAATCCGTGGAGGTACAGAAGCTTTGTATATATTAAGGAGCTTACCAATGGTATCATTGTATTGCTCCAGTTTCACTTAGAGTGCAATACGCTTCTACTGTGTAAACCAATGAGAAGTAAAGCCTGAAATAGAGACAGCTTAATTCATAATGTAAAACACTGTAAGCCATTGCTGACGCTGAAATCGCACAGCTCACATTCTTTGACCCAGAAATCGAGCATAAAAGTGATCACAGCCACGACTGAGGCTGTATCAGAATAGCTGAGGCCAAATGACATTTTAATATTCAGTTTCAAGGGAATCAGCTATGGCGGCTTAGTGGGTAGAGCTGTGTCACACCTCCACAGTCGGGGGGCTTGAGTCCCATCGCTGCTCTGCGTGTGTGTGGAGTTTGCATGCTCTCCCGTAGTCCAAAGATGAGCAGTCAGCCTAACCAGTATTCTTGTATTCCGTGATGTACTGGCGTTCCATTTAGGGTGTAGCCCTGCCTTGTGCCTTGTACCCAGAATGCAGTATGGGCTACGAGCCCCTCTCCAAGATGGAACTAACCGTTACTTACAGCGCTTACTTTAAAAAAAAAAAAGTGACTCATTTTTAAAATAAAAAAAAAATCAGTTTTTTCCCAGGTCTTTGTACTTGCGAAAATGGACAATGGTTAAGAACTAGAGTAAGACTACAATGCAAGGAGGAAAAATATAAACATCGTAGACTGACATACCTGTTTAAATAACTATTACCATTATGGAGGTGGCATTGTTCGGGATCCGGTTAAAGAATCGTACAGCATTGTGAGCTCTGAGTTACACGTTTAAAACCCTTGAATGCCCTTCTATTGCAAAGAAAGCAGAGTTGGGGCTAACAAACAGTTGATTGAAAAATCAATGGGCACCTTCCATTTGTATCCTTGAACGGTATACTTAACCTGAACCAGCTCCCACAAAAAAGACCCAGATGTTGGACAAAAGCATCTGTTAAGAAGATACAAATCAATAAACACGAAAATGAAATCTGATTTTCAGAGACCCATTTAACTACGACCTCGTGCGTTCCACGCACGATTCTGCCCGTGATACATTTCTGAAGCCGGACATTACGGCTTGCGGCGGCCCGTTCACGCGCCGGAGGTCATGAGGTAATGGAAACCTTGATAAAATCCTCTGGCGTGAGCTAGCACCGCCGATCTACCTCCCCGGCAATTTCTCCAAGCGGCAATCTGCCCGGCACAGACGCCGCGCCTGGCATGGAAGCAGCTTTGGGAGGTTGGGCCTGGAGGGAGGTGGGACAATTTGGGGGCAGTTTCCCATTTTGTGGATGCTCCCGCTGAAGCAGGAACAGGGTTAATAGTGACCTGAGCCGTGCGGGAGCTGGTGGGAGGGGGGGGGGGGGGGGGGCCGTACCGCTCCTCTCAGTTCCGGCAAACAATAAGCGCAGCATGACAGTCTTTTTGCCTACCCCTTGCCGCCTCCCCCCCCCCCCGCTCCCTGAGTTCCCTCTAACATGCTCCCCTCCTGCATTCCCTTTATGGTTCCCAGCAGGGGGGCCTAAACACACAGCAGGGTGCAGCTTCTGTCATCCACCAGCTCTTGGGGTGTCACGCCTGGGGGGAGGGGGGGGTGGCATATCATCTCACATCATCTGTGTTTTTCCTGAATTAATGTTTTACTGTTGACAGATCTACTGGACTGTCAGACATCAGTGTATTATGGGAATAAGGCAGCGTTTGAAAACATGCTTTTGTTGATTTTACGCCTTTATATATTTTATATAAACTGTTGATAAGCGAGGGCTTGAAGATCATTATTATTAATGTTGTTGTTATGAGAACGATGATGATCTTTTACTGTAAGCAAAAATTAGTGCTCTATGTAGGTTTTTAATGAAGCCAGATAAAATACCTGAATTTAGTTCTCCCACATATATTTTTTATTCAACTACAAAAATAGAGTTTTGGAACAAATTAAGAGGCCGCAGCACAATTTTTTCTTTCATTCATTTCTCAATTTATGGGTGTGTGTTATTTTTCTGCAAACTGCACTGGTTCTTCCCTGTTTCTCATTAACGAAGGGCTTCTTCCTTGCTTTATGGGACTTAAGTCCTGCTTCTAGGAGCCTGATACACACTGTCCTAGCAGTGTACTTCACACCTGTACTTAAAGTTTCCCATTCCTTTAAAAGGTCTATTGATGTCATCTCATTACATAATATAAAGTTTTTTTTTCTTACAGTTTTTATTTAAAGAACCCCCTACCCTCTGTTAAAGCGGTTTATTCTCAACTCCCACTCGGGCAGGCAGACGCTCACTTCCAGACCCGCGAGTAAAGAGTCGATTAACATAGAGAGCGGTGAGCGCAGAAGCTCATTGAAGACCTTGTATCATAACCAACAGCTAATCGATAAAAGGCTATGTGAAATGGTGGAATTTAATCATCTCATGTCAATGAAGTTTCATAAAGATTATCTTATTTGATTGTGCATGCTTCAGCTAACTTGGTTAGTTAATTATTGAAGGCCATTAGGGCCAAAACGTCTTAAACTTTTCTCCTAGTGGCAGCATTATTTCACACCTACAGATGTAAGAATGCACGGCAATAATTCACATGTTAACATTTCACGCCCACAGATGGTATTTTTACCTCTGCAGATAGACCTCCACGTAACTCCACATACAGGTGGAATTTTGCAAGGTGTCTTGTGGTCTTTCAAAATAAAAGCACCATTAACTTCTGACCACAAACACCATAACAACATAGGATTCTTCACAGTTTGCTTATTATTCTGTGGCTTTTCTTATGTGCCATGAAACAGACCAAGGTGACAAAATAAGTATTATATAATAACTGATACAAAGCATCTACACTACAATATTGTCATAAAAATAAATCAATACTTATGTTTAATGAAATAGCCTTTGATTACAGTATAAAAGAGAAATTTTCCTTTGTGCCCCAAATTCAGCAGCATACTGTACTTTTCTATCCGGACAATGTCATCATTAACCATGAGCACCATCGTTAAGTATTCGTGTGTGTGTGCCGGTAAAGAAGGAGTCGAGTGTATATCAGGCAGCTCCTTTTTCGTAAACGATGGAAACCGATTCCCATCTAAGAACCGATTTCTTTAATTTTTTCTGTCTTTTTGTTAATATAAGGCAGAATAATAGGATGATCTTAACTTTCATCAGGCTGCTCGATTACAGGCTGTTGTTTTGGACAAAGTCACTTTTTATATTTGTTAGGTGGCAGACCGGGTTCCGTTTCCAGTGTGATTCGTTCGGAATGGTTTGTGTTTCAGGATAGTATGCTTATTATTTTATTTGATATGGACATCACATGGACCAGGTGCACTGTTTAGTGTTTGTAGCGAAAGGCGATTCTCCTATACTGCTGTCTTAGAATTTTTGAGCCTGGTAACAGCCTAACATATAGCCTATATCTGACCACAGAACCAGGATTATACCAGGATGTAAAAATGCAGATTAAAAAAAAAATCATTGAATGGTTATTTTTTCCAGAGCTGTGTATATATATATATATATATATATATATATACACACACACACATAAAATGTTTGAAGTAGAATATGTTAGAAAAAAAACACTAATGCATGAGCGAATGAAATATGTATGAAGAAAAAAAAAAGTGACATATATAAGAATAAAAGTTATTTTAATGAGTCTTTGTTGTGCTGTAAGAGAGGCCGTGCTAAGGTATACTGGATCTTCCCAATGCCAGGCCTGCAGAGCAGATTCAATTTGCCTCAGTTAGCGTATCACACAACCACAATAGATGACTTCTGTCAACCACCATTAAGAGAATACTTCACTCCCCGCGGATATTAGCGCTCCGTCTCACTCTCCTTAGGCTTTTCATTCATAATAAATTAATCTGCGAGCCATTTTCGGAGATGAAGCTCAGAACAGAGAACAGCAGGATGGCCCAGAAGCTATAGACACAACAGTCTAAAAGTTAAAGTTCAACAGCAGTTACCATCAGATGCTTCTCTGCTGCCTGGCTGAACCTTTTTTTCCAGCTGAGATATTTGAATGGGCGAACTGAAGTCGAGCCACTTCAAGAGCATTATGGCATGAAGCATCCCGCCACCAGGAAGTGATCTCGATCACCCTGCCTCCTGCTGTCTGTATATTAACGAGAACTAAAAACTTCATCGTTCCCAGTTTATGTAGAGCCACGGGCAAAATTTAGGCAGGTACATTCAGAATCAGACAATACGCTTTTTAAAATTAATTTCCTAATACATCCTAATTAGAAGAAAAATAATAATAATAATAATCTGCACAAAAATTTAGTGTCATAAAGCTCAGCTGGTTTGGGAACTATACCCCTCTGGGTTTCAATCCCATGGGTAGAAAATCACATCACAGATGGATTCTTAAGAAAAGTCCTTAAGCAGTTCCAGGGGCTCGGGATGCTGGCTGGCCTTGCTCTTTGACTGAAAGCGTCTCTCAGTGTACCATCAGTTTAGACAATGGCATCTGCTAAGTAAATGCAAGAAATACAAAGTACTTGAGACGGCATTTTCCTCACACAGTGAGCAGATATGGAATCAGACGTGAGCTGTCCTTGGTGCTGATAGACGGCCCAGTGCCGAGGCTTCCAAGAGCTGTCTGGTGCTGAACGCTTCGTATTTATAAATTTCTTTTTAGTGGTACATTAGCATGCGGTCACGTCGAGCTGAAGCAAGAAGGCAGAGCAGAAACAGGCACCGAGGGAGACATGCCATGGGTAAGAGTTTCAGAAAGACGTGGCACCGATGAGTGCGTGGAAATATGAAGACAGTGGGCAGCACCAGCATCTCTGGACCAAAGTGTTGTGGCTGAGAATCCCAGAAGGTAAAGCAGAGTTCATGAACAGACAGACATAAAATAAAATTAGTGATGCTCACTGAATGTGGAACCTTGGAGCTGCAGTGTCTCAGGAGAATTGCTTAGGAACTGCTATAAGCGAACGTGCCGAACTCACTAGTGAGTAGTGAGCCACAGCCACCATGTGGCCGGGCATGTGCACAAATGCAACGGATTACGGTGCACGGAGGGGCACTGATAGCAACATGGCTACAGACAGTCTACGAAAAGCGAATGCAAATGAATTTTAAAATGTTGCTGTGTTTTTCTATGATCATTTCTGAGATATTTTTAGAATCTAAGACTCTGACCTGTGTAATGTGTGGATGTACATAAAGTTTGATTCTTCAGATCTGAAAACCGTGTTCAACTGATTGACTGAAGAGAACCAGTTTAAAAGATCGATTCGCTCACGAATCAGCTATCATTGCCAGTCACGTCACAGCTTATCTTGCACACTACTGCTGTTTCTCACTAAGACTTCATCATGCTGTAGTTCGCATAGTACTTTTCTCTCCAACTGAAAACCATGCAAATGCAAATGTAATTCCATGTTGTATTGGACATTATTAGATCAGAGTAGTGCTGTGATTTCACACGTAGCAGGACTGACTCTATTTTATTATGACATGGTGTGTGGAACTCATGGTGGGGGGTGTATTAAAATGCTGCAATCCATTGGACCCAATCTTTATTATTAAGATTGCTTAGTAGTGCCTACAAACCAATGGTATCTATCTTCCAAGTTGACAGAGTGTGGTGTTTGAAGTATATTCTGTATATTGCAATAAATAAAAATCACATTAGTAATCTTAAAACAGAAAGGCAGCTTGGTGGCTAACCCCTCATCCCTCCAAGGCAGTGGGTTCAGAGCTTGCTTTCAGTGAGCGAGTACTCTGTGATGTGATGACCATTACCCTCTAATATATGGGGGATTGGCTCTGGGGTCACCATGGCCCTGTAATATATGGGGGATTGGCTCTGGGGTCACCATGACCCTGTAATATATGGGGGATTGGCTTTGGGGTGACCATGACCCTGTAATAGATGGGGGATTGGCTCTGGGGTCACCATGACCCTGTAATAGATGGGGGATTGGCTCTGGGGTCACCATGACCCTTTAATAGATGGGGGATTGGCTCTGGGGTCACCATGACCCTGTAATATATGAGGGATTGGCTCTGGGGTCACCATGACCCTGTAATAGATGGGGGATTGGCTCTGGGGTCACCATGACACTGTAATAGATGGGGGATTGGCTCTGGGGTCACCATGACCCTGTAATAGATGGGGGATTGGCTCTGGGGTCACCATGACCCTGTAATAGATTGGGGATTGGCTCTGGGGTCACCATGACTCTGTATAAGATGGGCTATTGATGTGGGTTGTATGAATTCAGTTAATATAATTTTAGATATTTTTCATCTGTATAACTATAATGCTTTTGTAAAATACTTATTAAATTAAGCATGAAGTAGGTGCCATTATTAGCTAGACAGGCATCCCATTCATGGTTTACCCCTGCCCTGTGCCCTGAAATTCCCTGGATTGGCTCCAGGCTCACCGTGACCCTGACCAGGAGTACTGATTAGATATTAGCTGTGGATGTACCAAGAATATAATTAGATTTGTGAATCACCATAAAGTATGCGGAATGTGAACTTAAATGGATAGAAACGTTCTGCATGTCCTATGAAACCAACCTGATTCTTTACATTCTAATAGCTGGAAGTATGTTCTTAAAATGTATGTTTTAGCATAAAATGCATAAATAAAACAACGAATCCTTACTTTCAGGGATCCAATCGTAAAGAATCAGGTTAGTTTACAATAGAGCTATTCAAACTTATTTTAATTATTAAACTAACTTCCTGGGAGAACTGAAAACAAGGCTTGGATTTGGAATCGAAATACAGATTTGAAGGGTCCTGGTTTACAATCTCCATCTAAATAGCACGGGCCAAATGGTGCATGACCCTGTCCCACGATTCCCTGCCCTGAGGCATGCCGCTTGCAGCCAGGTTTTCGTGCACCCTCTCCTTGCCCTTTCAAAAATATAGATTGCGTGCCTAATGTTGTGCGGCAGGTGCCGTCCACGACTTCGCGAATGGGCCGGCGTATCGATATATTGAGCGGCGAATCCGAGTTTGAACATTACCGCTTAAATATCAAGGTCAGCTGGCAGGTCAAACGTGACCCGGCTGAGAACTTTCGTCCGGATCGTCCACTGAAGCGTTAAAATAAAAGTGGGATAAATGAACAGCAGCAGAGTGCTGCCCGTGCGAGCGTGGACATGTTAAAAGTCATCCATAAATTAGCAGGAGCCGCACTCCAGAAGATAAATTATATATTCTGCTAGCATTGATTTTTCCTTTCTGACCATGCATTCTGATTTTCTTTGTAGCGCGGTCCAGACTCGGGTTAGCGCAAAGTGCAATCACATCTATAAACTGGAAACTAAGACTCCCTCTGTTTATTAAACCGTTAAAACCCATAAATCTGAAATATGACTGTTCTAAAATGATCTAAAGACAAATTATTTTGCAGTTGTAAGGAATAATTACTATTTTAGGACACTGATTGTAATTTCCTAATTTTCATTTTCTTTGGATATTTTTCACCAGATCTCCTTCGGTGTGTAGCAATGTCAAAACACTCAATGTGCTTTGTTTCGGCCTGTAAATGACATGTAAACCTAAATTATTGTTGCGTGTAGTTTTCACAAGGAATGTCTCTCGATTTCACGAAACTAGCACCTTCCGTGTTCACGTGGAGACGGCAACCTGCAATTTGATTTAGGTCTACATGGGAACGCGGGGATGAAGATGTCAAAGAAAAAAAGATAATGAATAATAAACAAGCAGGAAAGTTAACTATTAGGTCCTCACACGTAAAACTCCTTTACAGAGTATTTTACAAGATTGTATAGTAATTATTTTGTTATACGATGCTATTATTTCAATATTGCACTCCTTGTATCCAGATTAAACATCCGATTAAAGCCTGCAAATGATTCCTCTGTCTGGTCAAACATTTTCATTTCAGTTTTTAGCACAACAGAAGCTGTATCTTTGGAGCAGACAGTAGGGTAAAGCATGTGTACTCAAAGCAAAGATCAAGTAATTATTTTTTCTTTCATTTTCAGTTTCTGGATGTATCGGGACTCCATTTTTCTCCAGCTGTTTCTCACCAAAATCCTTTGCCCAGTCCGCATGTAAGGGAGGGTTAGGTGGGCGCTGCTGTACTGTTATTTGACTCCCACATGAATGACCGTGGATCAATACAGACAGAGAAGTTCTATAAAGACACAAATCCCACATAAATGACTCGGTAATCTATCAATAGGTATTAAAACGGATGGAGAGTGGATTGGCCTCCTCGTAATAATACACCACTAACCGTTTTTCGTTCTATTAAAACATGCCAGTATATATCTACAACCTCTTACAGTACCTGACGCGAATAGCATTAACTAACTTGTACGTACACAGTACATATTGCATCAATCTTTTATAAGATATAAAACAAAATAAACTGAGAGGTATTCGCGATTAGAATATGGGCACCGTGGTATCTACGCTTTTTTATTCACTCACAGAAAATGCTACGTATTTCTTTAAATGTCAGCAAATAATATACAATTTCATCTCAACTCATCATTATGCTGCTATATATCAATGTGTGCATATATTCTCTAACACATCTTTGACAGGATTAAATTTGGCTCTTAATTATTTAATAAGTGTTTAATTAGTGGCTTGTATGTCAATGCCAGCGTAAGCTTAAATTAGAGCCGATGTGAAAGAATCCTTGTTACGGCAGTTACCGGTACGGCATCATTAAGCGGTGCTGAGGAGTACGCCAGGCTGAAGCTCTGCTCCACACCGTCCTCTCAGCACGTTCCAGGCTGGACAACCTTTAGCCGAAAGGATCTGACTCCCAGAGAACTCTACTTATTAATGCGGCACTTTATAATTGAAGCTATGACCTTCACGGAGTCCGACGGATCTCAGCCTTGGTGTGTGTGTGTGGATTAAGTTTATATAAAGGTTTATATAAAGGTAATTTATGGTTAAGGTGAGGGCTGGGTAGGGGTTAAGGTCGTCATGTTGGGATTAGAGTTTTCCCCATAGAAATGATTGGAGAGTCTGCAGAAAGATATAATTACAAACCTGCATGTGTTTGTATGTGTGTGTGTGTGTGTGTGTGTGTGTGTGTGTGTGTGTGTGTTTGCATGCATGCACTTGTGTGAAGGCTCGTGATACACATTCCTCTCCCCTTGGACAGCCTCTGAAATGTGTTCCAGGATGATAATCCAGGAGATCACCCCAGAGAGAAAACGTGGGCATTAAGGATGCTGTCATTTGCGAGCTGGGGAGCCTTAAAGCCAAAGGTGAGGAGAGACACAAGAGAATTTAAAGCCAGCCAAGTGCTGAGTGATACTCGTTACTGCCACCATTCCTCCTTCCACCACCGGAAACCTTTCCAGATAACTACCCATCAAAGGTCAATGGCATTTCGGGGGTGCAAGCATAACACTCTCATAAGGCTTGCGGGACTGCCTGGTGTAGATGAGGTCTCTGCAATGATCAAACCAGGGGCCATCGTTTCCAAATTACATTTTATTTATTTGCTGGATTCTTTTATCCAAAGCAACATACGACTGAAGGGAGGGCCAGACAAACCCAGGAGTAACTGGTAGTAAGGACCTTGCTCAACAACGCAATCACTCCGCCCCTTGGGATCTAAACCAAAGACCTTCTGACTGCAAGCACAGCCACCTAACCTGCCGAGAACACACCGTCCCCCAAAATACAACGCACTTCCTTTCAGACTCCATAAGGTATGCCTCATTATTTAATAAGAATTGTGGGAGAAAATGATAAAGGAATAGGCTTCTGGGATTTTAAAGGGATTTTAAAAGAGATATACGAGCAGCACGGGGGTAATTTAAAGGCATTAATCGTCAGAGATGGATTTGATCAGAGCAGCCATCGTAAAACTGATGCGTCTGTCTTAAAGAAAGTGCTGGGGCCGAGGAGCTAAGTGCGGCCGAGATAATGCGAGAGGAGCGAGAACCGACTGACGCTTTTCAGATGTGCTATTGGCCACGTCTCAGAAGAGTAGGTTTACTGTCAACATGCTCAAAGATAAGAAGCACTTGTCAGCTGGAGTGGCTCGTGCCAGAGGAATCGTGTCTCGTTATCAATATTTAACAAAGAGCTTCCTGATGATCCTGCTCAGCCTCCACCCTCTTTCTAAGAACATTGGAGACACAATCTCTCAACATGCCCGCACAAACCAGGGGCGATTTTAGGGGTTTTTTAAGGTGGGAAAGCACAAGTGGGGCCATAATTCATATAGAGGGGCCAACCTTATCATTAGCCAATAATATGTTTTGAACTGGTGAGTGACAGGTGTAATCAAGTGTAATCAGGCCAATCAGTTTAGAGCTAGGGCTAGTGCCCCTGTGGCCCCGCCCCTGTATATATCCATGGCACAAATTTTTGGGTCGGTCTTAGAATTCACCTGGCATCTTTAATTTTACCATCCCATAATTTATAAACCCAACCCCTCCCTGCCAAGGTCAATGGCACATCTGAGCTACCATAGCTCTGGCTGCAGGTCTGGCCGTCGTCACACTGCCGGGCAGCGGGGCATGTTATCTACACACGGGTGCGACAGCCCTGCAGGTAGAGGGGCATGAAAAATGAAACCGGGACGCATGCAGCATGAGCCATCGTCGTGTCTCAAGACAGATTTAGACGTGGCTTCGTAGGCGAGCCTGCGCGCCGTTGTGGGGGGAGATCAGCACGTCTCGCCGGCTGAGTACGCACCCGTAGTTCCTCCACAGCACCATAAATCCTTCAAGTCAAGCAGGTCCCATAAAACATTTAATGATGCGATCGCTGCATTTGCGAAGTCCCCGGTGGGGTTTTCTCTTTGCACTTTTGCAAATATGCTACCCTGCACATCATAAATGGAAACGGTAGGTAAAGAGGCAGTATCCTCGGGTTACCACAATGCAAGACAGCCATGTTTCCTGTTGGCCTACCTATTTAGACCAGCATTGAGAACTTGGCTGCACTGAAATCTGTGTGATATACTGCACATGCTCAGTGAGACCCCTTCAAACAGAATTAACATGTCACATGGTCTCTCGCTGACTGTAACGACATTATGTAACACAATGTGGAATGTCAACTGAACTCGCCGTAGGTTCATAGATATGTTCTGTAGTAATTAGCAGCTTCATAAATGTTTCTTGGGTTGCAATAACAACATAAGGGATGTGTTTTAGAAGATGGTTCTAATAAAAAATAAATTTAGTCATTTTTGGAACAAGTATCAGGGATTACTCATAGGTCTAATTTATTCAGCCTGCTGAAAAAATGTTTTGTTATAGTGCTGGTTGGGAATATTTAGGGAATGGTTGTGTAATAAAATTACAACACCCTATCCATCCATCCAACCTTCATTTAACAACTTAAAGTGGTCCTAGGACGCACAACTGTAAAGAAGTGAAAGTAAATAATCTCTGCCAAATACTACCAACAGATTTTGCCGAAAAGGCCTTTTCAGGTAAATCAAAAGTATGAAATAATACAATTCAGCACTGTGGTGTTCAACATAAATTTACATAATACATACCATACATGAATGCTACTCGAACATTCCATTCATGCTAGCTGCACGTTTGATGCGAATCACCATTGTTTTCACACTGAACATAGAAACCTCCAGTGCACAGTTAAATGTGAACAAAGACAAGCTGAGAGGCACACCCTCAATGTGGGAGGAAAATAACAAGAAAACGCGATAGCAATTCACTGCAGCTTTTTTAATCAGTCAACATCGCGCTCATAATGCTCGTCGGCGTGCTGGCTCCGAGGTCTGGTGGCGTGTCACTGTTATGAAGCACCGTCACAGGGCTCAGCGGGTTTTCGGGGTCGCTCTGGACCGAAAGGCAATTACACAGCACTCCGCTAAAACTCTCCTCAGATTGCATTCCAGTGGATGCAGGACGTGTCAAGTCAACAGCCGTCTCAGGAGTGCCCACAGGACGATGAGAGAAAAGAAAAACCTTCTGAAGCAATAAAGAATGGCATCGGCCTTGACATAACTTCACAATGAGTGCGCGCGCATGCTTTTGTGCAATGACCAAAGGCAACCCTTTGTTCCCTGCAGACGCAGGACAGATGCATGATTCCTGGATCGTTCCTGCTGTTTGCAAAGACATCAATCAATGGACACAGCACACAGAACGTGTTACTTTATATTCCAGACCACTGGAGGCTCTCAGCATTAATATCTCTCTGCATACCTGCAGTTTTATTGCTGCTGCATTTATTTTAACGCAGCTAAAGTCACATTTACTTCCAGTGACAACATGTGTGCCATTTGCGGTACATTATGGTGAACTGCATTGCATTAGCACATGATGTATGACATTACCCAGCATGCAATGCTGAGTAATAGCTCTCCAAAGAACATATTTAACAATATAGCCAGAACGGCACATTCTGGAAAAGGAAAAAAAAACAAAAAAACAAGACAGACGGAGTCCTTTGTCTTTCTGCCAAATGCATCACTGCAATCTCCAAATCGATGCATTAAAAATGCTTTTTTTTTTCTTAAAACATTTTGATCCTGTTTCTTAAAGTCCATTAGACGGCAACTGCTTTAGGCCACATAAAATTTTATACCAGACAAATCAATATGCTGAAATATTAAAGCCTTGTTTAAACCCTATTAGCAAATAAAATTAGTTTACAGAGTAAAGGTCTTCAGTCACGTGGCACAATTTGCTTTGTTACAAATGCACAAAGAACACAATGGACGGTCTAGCAAACACTTGATTGTCAAATTAAAATAATGTCGCCCTCCTTTGAGTAAGCAGCCAGGGAAACAGACAAAGGTACCGATTAAAATATGGTAATGCATGTGAAAGCTTGTTTCAGTTCAGTTCAGTTCTATGTTGAATAAAATCATTTTGAAATAGTGATGAAGTCTTAAGACAGAATGGTGAAGAATGCTGTGGCCACATGTGTCGCATGACCAGGGTTGTTTGTGCTGATTAACTCCTCCAGTGCCTTATTAATGGCTACCAGTACAAAATGACCTGCTGTCTTCTGTCTGTTTGCCAGTAAACCTGTCTGGTCCAGACTCATGCCATATTGAGTTATTCCCCAATACGTGCCCATGATTTCGATTTTTTATTTTTATTCCGCACTAAAAAGCCTCTTTTTTCTTTTTTATGTTTCTCCCATCGCTGTCTGCCCCTGTAACACTGAAACAGAAACCCCATCACTAATAAATGACCTGCTCTGTGTCACATGATGCATTTCAGCCTATCAGCTAAAGCGATGCTTGCTAGCATATTTCATTGTTATTACTTCCCTGTTACCTCTGATAATATATTGATAGGCTTAAAGTGCCGGCTTCTGCCCAATAGCAGGCCAAGCTGTCCGTGTGGCACTGTAAGCTTCCAGGGAGCCGATAGATAGGCAGTCGTGTATGCATTTGTATCAGCTGTGGAGCTGTTAGGGGGAAACAGTCGTAAACCGTAAGCACAAATAAGAAATCTCACAGTCGACACCTCTGACATGCACACGGCACACTCTTAGAAGCTGAAGCACAGACCACAAACATGTGAACATATAATCCCGTGTGGCTCATATACACAGCAGTAAGTAACCTCATGCGGCTGTTACGCTAGGGACCTTTCCGGTGCTTTCCGTGATTCTGCTGCTTGAAATAGCAAGCTCATGATATTAATAAGCCCTCGAGGCTTAGACATTTTACCGAAAACGTTCCTATCGGTCGGGCTGTTTCGCGGCAGGGCTGAACGCGAGATGTGCTCAAAGCAAGCCTGCGATGGAGAGGAACAGCTTGCCAAGTAGTCAGGCACACGTCAGAAAGCAGTACTGGGCTGGAGAACGCTTACTGGACCATTATGTCCCATCTCTTATTAAACTGGCTCCGATCGGTTAGTGAAATCCATCAGTGGCTAATGTAATAAATCAAACCTTTCAGGGATTTCAGTGACGCTCCCCTTGTCTGCCAATGCAGGTTGTGTCTCATCCATCCTTTAGCCAAACAGGCCATGATAAGATGTGTACCTGGACTACGCTTGGACCAGTTTGGCCAACAATGATATGGGGATATGATATGGGGATTTAAGAGGGGATGAAGAGGCTCTCCTTCATACCACAGAAAGATCTCGATATCTACCAAACTCCTGCTGGTGTCAGAGGTGGGATATTACCATAAATATCGAGGCATATAACATTTTTTACGACACAGCTAGTTATGCAAAGGAATCTGGCCCGCAAACAAACAAACCCGGTGACAGACGGGGTTGGGGGCGTCTTGACCTGTACGTGCCAGGATGCGGAGCCGTGTCATGAAGACGGCTGTAGGAGCCCAGACAGCGCAGGTGTCATGGTGATCCCACATTAACCTAGGTTCGTGTTTGAAAATGTGCGGCCATGTCGAGATCTCACACACGCCAGGAAAGTGCGGCTATATCCAAGGAAGCCTCTGTAAAGCAGACAAAAAGCAGGTTATTTTTTTTTCTTTTAACAAAAATAGAGCTGAAATTATGAATGTTGCTTAAAGAATTAATTTGACTAATATGGTGCGGTAATACCAAGACTGCAAAGTCTTTTCTTAAAAAGTCCACAATTATAGGATATACAGTATGCATATAACACCTGGCTAATTTTCAAATTAGCCTAGGATTTGCATCCAGAGGGGTCTTAGGAAAGAACGACCATGGAAAAGATTTTAAATAAAACTGGATTATTTTGGCAGTTAGTTGATGGCTAACACTGACGACCAGCTAAGGGATTCTTTCAAACGAAAGTTGCTGCTTGAACTTCTGGAGCTCGGAGGTATTGACCTTGCTAACGAAGTTATCAACTAACTAAGATGTTTTGAATGTTCAGACAGTGAGATCTGATGCAAGAGCTCTCAAAGGTTGAATGACCTCTTGTGAACATCCGTTTGGCTCCTGAAGAGAATGTTCTTCTTCTCCAGCTCTCTGCAGTCCTGTAGCAGGCTGCACCCCCCGAAACTCTCACTCCTTAACAGTGTCTCAGAGGTGTCCCTGTTGAATTTCTCCTATCTCCTTGGTGATGAATGCCAGACACTCATTCTCTCACTGGGTGTTAGTCCAATAGTTCCTCATCCAATTTCTTTCAGTCTGTAGCTCCGAAACCATTTCCTATTGCTAAAATCCTGTGGGAGGGTCTTCTCCCTGATTTTTAGAGGCAACATCTGGGTTGTTCAGCTTGAGGACAATGTCACATGACCAAAGGAACTTGGGAAGAACCTGGTGTGAACTTTCTGCATTTCGTTTTTTTGGGAGGAATGTTGGGAGAAGGGAAGTGAAATAATGAAATTATGTAACCAAACTGGGGGGAGAGGAGACAGAACAATATATACAGTAACAGCTTAAAATCAAACAAAAACAGTTGAATAATTAGACATAAATGGATACAAACCCATGAAGCCATATAATTTACCCTTGCATTACATTATTCCCCTACACCATATAAGCTTATCCAGGTCCACGTCACTGCAGTCTTTTACTCACTTTCCTAGTCATCATCATGTTCCAGAACCAAAAGCCCATTAGCTGTATTACGTAAGGCATTTGGGAAATCCGCTCGATCGCTGTCCGCAGTCACTCCAGCCCAGTCTTCTGTTACTGCCGTCAATGCGCGGCAGCCCCTATCCAACACTGACATCATAGTCGCCCCATGGCAAGCCTTAGCCACCACAAAAGACTAATATTAATACCTTTAAACAGCATCGTTATTTCTTGTACATCTCACATTACTTTTTGTAAAGATCCTTTTTTAGAACAGCAGCTGAAGTTGCTGTAAAAATAGACTTCTTTAGACGGAAGCTGTTTTGTCTTCTTTCAGATCTATTTCATGCCTGAATATTCCCTTGCCCCATGTTTCTCCTCTGGATGCCATCTGCCTGAGGCAGACCACAGAGAGGCATTCCAGCAAGGTGCTGGAGACCATCAAGTAAGAGCAGAAGAACTATCTCCATTGCAGCATGTCCCCCACTGGAAACGCATCAGGCCTTCCTTACTCTATGGTACATGCAGCATCTACCTGGATATCCTCTAGTTCGGCAGCGCTGCTAAACCCAACGACAGAACAGTCAGGGACTGTTCAGCAAGCTGCCAGGCGACAATAAGAACGCAGCATCCACCACAAGGAAGAGAAACCTGTTTCCACCTCCCAACTACCAGGCTGCTTGATGATCTCATTAGCAAGCTCAGCATCTCAGATCCAGGAGTTCAAGCAGCAGCACTGGCAAGTGGGAATCCTATTTTTGTCATGTAGCTGGCCGGAAACATCAAGCTCTTCAGAACAAGCCGGGTTTTTCTTCAGGACACGTATCACATTTTCATACCGGTTTCTTGTGTTGCCCGAATAGAAGACAATCGAGGAAGAGGATAATGCCTCTGTGTTTTGATGCCGGGATCCCCACCAGGCGGATTGCAGAAACCTCCTCCGCAATCTCAACGGCATTTTGAGACGCATCCAGCTATGAAAAAGTCAGGTTTTTATGAGTTCATTCTGACACAACCCTAGATTCACAAACACCAGCTTAGATTTTGCCAGCTCTCCCAGGTACAGCCCTACCGCGTCCCTCGCACGGTGACACATCTGAACGCCAGCCCAGACTTACTCAGGCTTCTGCCTGACAATGCCACATCGGAACACGGGCGCGAGAAGATTCCTCAACCCCGTCTGTCACTGGGCCCGTGATATCAATGCCTCGATTCTAAAAAAGCATGAGGGCAATCTAAAGCTGCCTGCGTTTATAGTCTGCTACTCTCACATCGATTGAGGGCTGCAGAGGAACAAGGAAGCAATTTCTTACAATTGGGGATGACAGACAAGTGTATTGTAGGCACCTAAATCCGGATCTGACGTCACTAAGAGCGTCTTGATAATTGGTCAACGGAATCCCCCTTTTATTTCCTACTTCCATTTTTATTCCTAGGAGAAGACTAGATGGGTTTTCCTTCAGCGTAAAGTTCCTTATACGTCCTATATGGCCAAGGAGGGTTAATCCCAGTGATTTAAACTCTATCTCACTATGGTTTAGGTGTGAAATGAGGTTCCACGCCGCACGGTAGGAGAATGAGAATGAGGACAAGACATATTTATTTATTACATGAAATCGCTGAAGGATTTAACGTAAACCGATTGGAGGTATGCTAATGAGGAACAGGAACACAACGAGACAACAGGCGAGTCTTCCTTCACTCTGCTTTGCTCCGCAACCCACGTGTGCTGCTTGGTCTCACGCCTCTTCTCGCCCGCCAACGACTTGCTGTACTGGCTGGGGGGTCTCGTGTGCATCACTGTCGCAACTCAGCACAACATCAAATCCTTCAGGATCACAAATAACATAAGATTCCTATTTCAAGCAAAATCTCAAAATAGGAATTTTATATATATGTATATGTACACACACACACACACACACACACAAACATAGAACTCATGGTAGTTGCATAAAACAAAATGTCCCTCACATTAACTTGCAAATGAGCCACTGGGGGGTGATAAATGTCTGAATGGGGATTGTATCCAAGTTATAATAGTTGCATTAGTAAGATCAGCCACTTATTAGGTATATTATAGTGATGTATATGGGTCTGTTTATGGGCATATAGCGGCAGGGCGTGTCCATGGTCACTATCATTTCTGCCTATGGGTTCACTGAAAGGTCTCAGTGGATAGGAATGCATGTACATCATGTATTTCTGGGACATGAGAACACATACACACACACACAAACACACACACACACACACACACACACACACACACACACACACACACACACACACACACACACACACACACACATTTCTTATGTCTGTGGGGACTCTCCATTCATTTCCTGATTCCAACAATGACACCCTTAACCCCCACCCAGCCCTATCCTTGACCTTAAGCAACCAAACAAAATACAAGACATTTTTAGTTTTTTGATTGCAGTTTTGCATTGTGAGGACGGAAAAAGTGATTCCTACGACATCAGAATAGCAAGTTTTTATCACATTGTGGGGACCAGTGTAACATATGCCTGAACCCCCCCCCCCCCACACACACACACACACACACACACACACCTCTGCTGTTAGGCTTCAGTCTCTCTGGGCTGTGACTGTTACAAGACGTACCATGTCTTGACATATAACCACATGAGATGTCATAAACGTAGAAAAGATATATGCAAACTGTCACCTGCACTCTCACCTACATGCGCACAGAGAAAATGTGGCAGTTCTGCTTGCAAAGGAAAAGGTTATAAAGTAGTGAGAATGCTATGGGGTGCATTGGGGGGGACTGCGATTTTATTTTTTTGGTCATGGCCTGTGTGCTTCGTCTCTTAAAGAATTCCAAAAGCAGCAGTAAATGAATTACTTAATAAAACTTGTGCTCAGCTTTTCATAGCGTGTAAACTTTTATAGTGACCCAACCACAACAGTGAAAAATTAAAGCCTTGTTTAAATCTGTCTGCAGACTGCCCTGCTTTGGGCTAATTTAGGGTTTTCAGCATGGAAACTCCATTGTATTTTCTGTGCAAATGAGTCGAATTCTGTCCTGAAACCGGAGCAAGATCTCGTCGCCTATTACCATTCGGTTAGAGTACCCATCCATTGTCCAGGCCATCCATCCTGCTCAACGTTACTGTCAGTTACAGGGAACGAGGTAACTGACACTATAGACAGGAAAGCAGTCCACCACAATACACACATTCACACACTAGGGACAATTTAAAGATTACTTGTATAAAGTCCATGCAAACACAAGTAAACATAAGAACTCCACATACTCAGAGCTAGGATTTGGGATTTGAGCCAACAACCATGCAGGTGAGAAGGCCTAGTGCTACCCACTGAGCCACTGTGGTCACCCAGCATCATCTCCTGCTACATCTCCTACGTGCAGAACTCACCCGTTTTCCTACTACAGTTGGTACTTACGACCTAATTAGGGGAGTCACATGTTTTCCTGTCGTTCATCCACCCTAATTATGGGGGATGTACGTTTCCCGTCATACCTCAACTTTAAGCTGTAGATGGTATGCGGGAATTGCGGCATTCCTCTGGCCTTGCCACCCTGGCCACTCTAGCAGCTGACTCCAGTAACACTGGCACGCAGTAACACTTATCAGTGACAGCAGAATTCCTGCAATATCATGTAGTTACATTTTGCATGCAGAGATTTACAAGAAAACAAAACCAAATAAACTAAACAAAATACTAATAATCTCCTAATGTCTGTATCAGGAGAACGAGACACGATTTCCCTTAAAACTATCAACATCTCGTCTGAGGCACTTCACCTTTTGCTTCTCATACATACATTACACCTTTACGCTAATAACATCCTCTCCTGTCCACCAAGGGACCCCATGGAGATGTGGCCACCTCCCTTTGCTGACAAACTTGGATTCCCCCTGCGCTGAGAAATCCTTACCTGTCCCGTATCTGCTTAGCAAACAAATAATGAAGTGCAGCTCCTGTCCCTCCGATAGGGGTGAGGTGTGTTAAAAATAGCCTGAGATAACTAGAGAGGCACATCTGGACATTCCAGGAAGTATGACAGACTCTCCATGGCCTGCTTTATTATTAGCAGTCGTGCCAGCACCAGGCCCAGACATCTCCGAGGACAGGAACAGAAACGCAGCTGCCTTCCACTAGCTCGCTCTCTCTCTCTCTCTCTCTCTCTCTCGTTCTCTCTGGGTGCACTGGGCCGCTGTCAGAGAGAGCATCAGAGATGCAGAATCAGCAGAAATGCACCTAGTACCCAGGAGAGGAGAAACACCACGTCTGACCGGAGGAGTGGCCACGCTAATTAGACGTCGGAAACTGTCTGTGGTCAACTTGGTGGCCCTTTACCCACGAGTCACATGGGCTTTGGCACGTCATTAAAGGGCTCCAAAAAAATCACAAAAAAGAAGCACTGAGGATGAAACTCGTTAATGGCAAACTTCAACCACATCGTTGATGACTGTAAGCCCACGCTACCCACAATGCCTTGTGGCTCCACTGAGTGGGCATGACTGTTCTTTTCGTACCAGACATGATCTTCTGAGTAATTACTGTCCGCAGATAGACATCCGTAGGTCTGCATCTCAAAGAAAAAGATCTTTAAATTAAGAGTTGTTGAGGGATCAATACAATTTTAAACAACATCTACACAAATACCCGTTGAGGTCAGTGGCTTTATACAGGTTTAATTATGCGCTAAAGTCACATGACACGATTCCTGTGAATGCATCCAGTCTCAAGGTGATTTCCCGTGTCCCATTGACCCATTTGACAGATTTATATTCGGAAGTGAATACACATAACCTTGCACTGAAATGAATTACGGAAATATATAAATAAAGGTCTCTAAATGCTCTGGCACATTCTGTAGCCTGGAGTGCTAGCTGTATTTGGGTCACCCAAGAAAACCCACATCATCCATGTCAACTTCCTGTATCGAGGTGACAGTAATATTTAAACTCGGTCTTGAGGCTGTTCTCACATAACATTTTCTTTTTCCCTCCGAAGTCAGCTGAAGACCAGGCCATACAGGCCTTAACATGCTCCTCATATGACTTGTCTTGTCCAGCCATCTACAGCTTTGAGGGGATGAAGACCAAGGCATTACTCTCACCTCACACCATCTCCACCATCATCACCTCTGACTTATTTGTGGGGGTCCCTCCTCCAGAGCCGCTCATTCCATCAGACACATCTGCTTACTACACGTCCCAGACAAATAAATCTGAGGATGTTTATGGGGAAAACCTCTTTCAGATGTAATTTCTACAGGTAATTCCCACAGTCACCCGTTGTTCAATGAGTGATACCCATTGAAGGGCCAAGTATGTCAAACAAACAAGGAAACAATAAGGCAAACAGGCCCAGATTACAATGAAGAACGCAGCTAACCCTCCATTCATTTTCTGTAATCACTTATCCTACTCAGGGTAATGAGCCTATAGATGCAAAGGAACATCCCAGGGCACGCTCACGCCCACCTATAGTTAATTTGGTAACTCCAGTTAATCTCAGCATGTTTTTGGACTGGGGGGTGGGGGGGAACCGGAGTACCTGGAAGAAATTGCATGAGGACATGGGGATAGGATGCAAAGTCCACACACATGGAGCCAAGGCGGAAACGCGAACCCTGACCACCCTAGGACACCGTTATGTACGATCTTAACCACTTTAGAGAAAAAATTCTATCCATCTATCAATCCATCCATCCCCTAATCAATCCATCCATCAACACTTATTGGGGACTGCATTGGGCCCTTCCCAGGAAATCAAAGGGAAGGAGATGCCAGTCCATCACAGGGAAAACGTTCCCATGCCCCATGGACGAATCTGGAACACCAAGAAGCTTAACTGCATGCTTTGGAAGCACGGGATGAAGCTGGAGAGCCAAGAGGAAACCCACACAAATGCGGGTAGAACATGCAAACGTCCCACGCAAAGGCGAGTGAGGGGTGGGAATCAAACCCCCTGGCCCCAGAGGCGATACTACTGACCGCCAAAACAGCACAGCGCCCTGTCTCAAGAAGCGGATGCCTGCAAATTTACACACAAACGGCAGCCCCTGCCTACTTCTGTAAACCCTTGATCCAGCCATCCATCCATCTCTTTTTTCTGGATATCGATCGGGCTGTCTTTTAAAGCGGTAAATCCATCAGGACTCATTGTTAGATGCATGGGGGTGCAGCCTACACCTAAGCTTGACGCTCCCAGCTGTTCCTAAATACACAGCGCCCCCCGGGGCCCCCACATTACATGTTCCACAATAGTGCGGCGCTGGGTAATTGGACGAGGATCAAAGCAGAGCCCGGGCCAGACTAAATACCTGACGAAGTACAAGGTTAGGCCCCGAACAGCAGCAGCGTGTGGAATGCCAACGAGACTGAGGCCATAGACCTTGCTCTCCCTCCAAAAAGGACAGGAAACACTACTCGTACATATTGTATTTTTCCTCTTTAAATGTTTAAATGTAAACTACAAATGACAAAGCACACCTGCATTAAAAAAAAAAAAGTTTCCCGCGAATCACTGAACTACTTTGACAAGAGGGGTCGAGCAGTAACTTAATATGAAAATGCGCAGTGAATTACGCTCCGTGCCTCTCAGCTCCCCTCAGCCAATTTCACTTCAACATTTTACCGAAATGTCAGCCATAATTCGCAAGGCCTTAATATATGAGGCATTAGGGTGAAATTTACAGGCCACCGAAATTTCAAGGGTGCCAGCCAATGTTTATTTAGTTTAATGCTTTTATTTACTTTTATTTAGAGATGGCCAGACAAAAACAACTAGGGTAGTAAAATGGAGACGTTTACATTTATCTATCTTCACGAAACTTTTATCCAAAGTGACTTAAAACAGAGGGAAGGGAAACAACGTACACGCACTGCCCATAATTTGAACTGGTGACCTGTAAAATTATCAGTGCAATGCACCACTTGTTGAGCTACAGTAACAACTAAGGGAAACGTTCTCTAAACAAACACAGCTGGTTATAATAGGCTAGAATGGCTTGTTCCATATTTGTCTCCGTTTGGTTAAGGGAAGACATCGATCTGCAGTTAAGAATGAAAGATCCATCTGTTTCTGCTTCAGCTCAACGTAGTGGTATACCGAGTGGCGTAGTGAGACCAAAATATTTACACAATAATTTTCATAATAAAAAAAATTTTAATAAAAAAAAAAATAACTAAAACACACGGGGCTCCACTGCCAAAACATGAAGCCATGTTCATTTTCCTTCATGCCGTTTTATCGACAATAACAAGGGGGAAAAAATACTTCTATAATTAAATCGGCACTCTCACATATGGTTTTATTCTAAACATAAAAGTACATATTTAATCGCGGACATGTTTTTCAATTTTCTGAAATCTCGTTAGGCTACTTTGTGTTAGTTAATCTGTTGGACCGTTAAGAAATGCAGGCCCATACATTTCTATGCTTAGATCATCAAGATTGTTCCCAGCGGATATCCTGAAACACTGGCTTGCTCATTATAATAAGCAGTACATGTGGAACACATCAGGTGGTTCTACATGTTTAGTCAAAGCCAAACTGTATTAAATTTATTAAATTCCTAATTAACTGATTGGAAAATGCAAACTTCGATGAACATTTCCTCGGCATTTTACTTAAGCGATAAATTTCCGAACTGGACCATATTTTTGTATATTCTTGCCAACAAAATACATTATATCTTCCGCCACGCTACATTACAAAATATTTGAAGCATGCAGAAAATATTCTATAATAAGCAGTATACGCAATAACGTGAGAGTATATACGAAAAAAGAGACATTGTAACATAGCTACAGGATTTCCCCCGCACCCAGAATGCAAACAAAACTCCCCAGCATAATACAAAGGTCAATAAAAAAATAACCAGTCAAAGCAAAAGGAACCAAAGCATTATAAGGACTTATAAGTGTGCTGTGTACAACTCACTGTGCTTGGAATTCTGGGTAAGTCCTAACCACGATGTGAAAGGATGAGGTGGAAACCTTAATGCCTCACTTGACCTGATTTCTCTGGCTTCGGCCAATCCAGTACAGAGACCCAAACTGACCGGCTCTACCGTGGGCATTGCCCAGAGGGGAGTGACTCTGGTTAGAAGCACATGATCCGATTTACTTCCAAAGGTGAAGCCGAAAGGCCAGAAGACGTGCTCTTTAATGGTGGTCGTGGTGGCACATGCACGTCCATGCAGGAGGCTAATTCATCCCAGCGGTGAGAAGTGCATCTCTCCATACTTCATTAACCTAAAAAAAAAAAGTTTTTTCCAAAGGCTATTTTCACTTTTGCATATTATAAATATTTATGTGATCTATGGCCAAAAAGCACTAAATACGCGCATAGTTTTTGAGAAACTTACCTAAATTACTTCTGAAAAGTTTGTATTTTGAGTTTATATTTTGCAGTTCAGTGACCACAATATGACACAAATAAATCCTTGTTTTTGGTGAACTAGGCCAGGGGTGTGATCTAGCTGACATGTTTTAGTGCAAATGGAGAAAAGCTTACGTGAAATATAGTTGACACTTATTACACTGACAGAATTGCTATGACACATTTTCTGATGACCAAATATAAAAATTAAAATTTTGCTCATCCATGAAAAGTTATTACTGCACAGCATATGCATTATTTTCTTTTAAAGTAATTTCATTGTTTTACTTCAGCATTACTGTGTATCAGGGGCGCCGCTAGCAATTTTGGGCCCTATGACAAAATATGAGGTTGGGCCCCCCTACCACACCCATTCAGATCTCTGGGGGCCCCTAAAGGGCGTGGGCCCTTAGAATTGTCCCAACTTTCCCCCCCTTAGCGGCGCCCCTGCTGTGTATATATGGATCTTGTCAAAGAGAAGAAATTATATGGCAGCCATACTACTGCAGATATGTTAGCAACTTACATTTATTTGAGCAAGGAACCTCACCCCAGGAACAACGAAGGCAGCCTGCAAATCCATCCATCCAAAAAACACTTCTGTAGTCACGAATTTTCCCTGACTGCATATTGTGAACGACTTCGGTAAAACTATTCCATTTTAATGAAAAGGAATGTGTATTTCGCGAGGAAGTAATAAAACTGATGCTGGCAGGGATACAAACAGGTTGCATGTTGTTATTTTGATTTATGATACTCTTTTGGGACCGCAGAAGCTTCGACAGCTACACCTGTGTGGGATAATAAAATACAGAAGTTTTCGTTTCCGACAGTAGAGAATGTTGGATGAGCGACCCATGGAATTTGTTTTCTGTCAGCCGGCCTGTACAGACGGAGGAACGCACACCGATGCAGAAACGAACGGCAAATTTGCATCACCTGTAGATGATTTCCAGAGAAGCGGAATGCGTAAGCTGCCGCTAAATTAACTTCACTTCATTTGAGAGCAGCTAGCTGAGGCGGCTAGCCGTGTCACGCTGCTCTCCGCATGGATGCCGCACCATTCAATCTGCTCGTGGCTAAAATGGGAAACAAAGTGTTGCCCGCAACAGGGACAGAAACAAATGCAACGACTGAATAGCATCGCGAAGATGTAAATTATGTACTGCATCGGAGGCAGACTCACGGTAATCAGTCATCTTCGCCATCAGAGGCAGACGGATTTTCAGCCAAGCTGTAAACCGTTGCTCGCAATAGGTTTGCTCATGATTTACCGGAGTTATCTATGGTGCAAGGCAAGCGTGCCAGCGACGCTCTCTAGAAAGTTCTCAGACGCATCAATCAATGCAAAATGGCATTAAAATGTTAAGCGTTGCATTAGACTTAACGCAGACCGTAGAGTGCCCATCCTCACTATATAGTGTGCTTCGCTAGTTTATTACATGCTTCTTGTAGTATGAGGTTTTTAAAAAGGTTCAAAATTAAATGTGACAGTGTCAGGTTGATCAATAGCGCAGAGTTGTGTAAACAGGCAGATCAAGATTAGATGTTACGAGAATAATATTCAGAGAACCTAGACAGACAACAGAATGCCTTGTTGTCCTGACAGCCTCACAACAATATGTAAACATATCATTACCATTAGCTAGTAATTCACTTTACCCGTTAAATGACTTTTGGTAAGAAAAACTAAATTGAGTCCTTTTCAGTCAGTGTTGAGACTCTGGCTACGTAAAATGCTTTATACAAAAAGAGAATCTTGGCAAAGACTCAGCCGTTTACCTTTTTCTGCAAGATTACAGGTACGAATAAAAGGCTATGTCAAACCAAATCAAGTTAAGCTTTACTGTCATCTCAGCCATGTACAATACACTGTAAAACAAAACAGCGTTTCTCCAGAGCCTACGCCACAACAGTGTTGATGTCACCCAACCAAACAGGAAAAGAAAAAACTAACCCAAGCTTTGCTTTCCTGTCAATGTGATGATGGGGTTTGGGCTACAGCTGTCAGTTCATTGACATTGACATGGCATGGTTTGGAGCTGACCTCCCACCCAATGCTGGTTGCTGCCTCTCCATCAAAGGCTTCCGTAAACTAAAACCGAGTGCTTCCTGCTTCCTTTGGATGAGAGCGAACGCACTAGTGCCAGGGCTGGGTGCACTCCAGCGTCAAACGCACATCTCTTTTTAGCGTGGGCCAGTATACATGACCTTGACTAGACGACAATCACTCACCGTTCTTGACGCGGTGCACTGTGCTGTGATTAAACTTGCCGTATAATAGAATTCAGGGAGCCGGGCAATGCTTCACACCATTAACGGCACAATAAAAGCTTTCTCAGTTAGAGGGGGGTTGTCTGGGTTGTAAAGCGGCTTGTTCCGCTGAGGTCTGTTCACCGAGATTAACGAATAACTTCAACTTCATCTGGCCTTTTGTCTCTTCATAAACTCCATCAATGGTGTCCGCGCCGCTTGGCCGGAAAACGAGTGCGTTCGTGGGTGATTTGCACATTACTGCTAAATTATCAAGCTGCGTTACACCTTTCAAAATTTCCAGACGGGACACGCATGACTCATGCCGAAATCTTTTCACCCGCCTCTGTGCTCACACTCTTGTCAGCCCGCGGGATGACCTGCGTTTGCAGTATGCTCTTCTTCGCTTTCAGCTGCTACACCTTGATCATAATATACTCACTTCTCATCCCCGTGGTGCTATGTTATCTCTCCGGTTATACAACTATGGGTCCTGACCCAAAGCTAGCCTTTGAAGCTAATATCATAGTACTCTGGATCTTGTGTCTTCAACATAAAGGTAAGTTTTTGCTACAAGCTAACATAATAAATAAAAATTAAATAACAAACAAACAAAAAACAACTGCTGTCTAAGTGCAATATCCAGTAAATTTCCAACGAAGAACCAATAAATAATATTTATCTGGATCACAACACCTCATTCCAACCCTTCTCACACCTTCTCTAAATGAACCACATTCGGTCCATATGTTGAAGCAGTACGGCTAGACAATGTGCTTTAATCTATTTGAATTTGCTTCTAATCCATCCTGCACCCCCCCCCCCCCCCCCCCCCCCGCCTTGTATCTACTTGTGCCCATATTACTGAGTGGAATTTGCGCAGGTATTCATGGAGTGAGACGGATATGTAAGTAGTGAGAATGTTAAGGCCCACAGAGCAATCCGTAGCCCAGTTTCTCTCTAACTGGAGCAGACAAATGAATGCTATGTTCTTGACTGAACTAATTGCCGGCCGAGGCAGTTGAGCAGAGTTGTAAACACGCAGATATGGTGACCTCGCGGCGCACGCGCTCAGAAGCCCTTTGCTTGCCCGCTCTGCCTAATGCTGATAAAAAGCACTTGGTGACCACCGAGACACTGATGAATTTTAAAAGCAGGGAAGTGATCATCGGCGTCAGCACTTCACACCATCCCATCTGTAATTATTTCCCCCCCAGAGGGACAGAAATTCTCTTGTTGAACCGGAGATGGATTTTAAAAGTACTGAAATACAGCAGACGTGATTGTTGGAGGTTTTTATGTGGGGGGGAGGGGGGCATACAAGGGGCTATAATTCATATGGATGGGCCAACCTTATCATTAACCAATGATGTGTTTCAAATCTGGTGACAGGGGAAGGGGCACTCTGGGAGCCAATCAGCTGAGGCCTGTGGCCCCGCCCTTTTATAGGTCCCTGCTTGCAAAGCCTCAGCATTATGCATTCACTTATGTGTGTTCAGAAAACCTGCCAATAACCGTAACTACATATGCACTCTTTGTAGCTATATCAATCCAGATTTACTCTGAGACAGGATCGAGAATTGAGCTTTTTGGCTAATTAAACTAATTAGAAGCCACTATCTACCCACTGAAAAAAGTGGCCACTTCATTTTCAACTGCCTTGATGAGCTGGAGGGGCTATTTCCGAGCATGGGTGCGAGGCTGGGGTGCTCTACCGAGATGCAGGCGCGGTAACATTTCATGTCATACAGTGTGTGTTATTTTTGGCATGAACTGCAGCCACATGAGCATGCAGACACACCTGCATCACCGCTATTTGTTAGCCCTGAGATTTACTTACAAAATCTGCTGACATCACCCAGGCGAAAACAGTTTTCTACATACTACCACCATACTTCACTCAGATTCTTTTAGGCGTTGTCCAACATAAAGAGGATTGCTTTTCATGCCAGCGGCAATTTTAGTCATAGATCATTTTGTCAGAGAGCATCTTTTCTTGCCATGCACATTAAGAGAAGAATACTGATCTTGTTAAATCCATTATCAGCCCCGTCTGATTTGATATTCTTTCATAAAATGTCAGAATTGTGCCAGACTATGGAGGGATAGAAGGAGACTCGTCTGTCCTTGACTTTAAACACTAAAGTGTAAACTGAAATGATGTTCTCACTGTTTGTATACTTTTTGTTTTTCTCCAAATTTGTTTTCTTAAGCTTGTTTTTCAGTTTTGCGATGCTTTTAACCTGTTCCTGGACCAATAACGAGATGGAATACTGCAAGGGAGCTGTGTCTTGAGAGTTTGTAGATATTTTGTGTCAAATACTATTGACTAAAATACATCTTCTCTTAAAACCTTAGAATATTTGTTTTTGCATCAAATATAGACTTTTCTAACAAATAGTTCAATGTTCCAAAATAAAAACTTTACCTAGTAGCATATCTTAGAAGAGATAAATAAATTATTTTCATGGCTGGTACTGAATATTTGAATTTAAATCACATCTATTCCATATATTATCCACTGAATGCTCACTGGGAACAGTGTCAACCATCTTATACACTAAAAGCTTCACCAGAGAAAATGTCAATCATCTTATTCACCACAAACTTCAACTAGGAAAAATGTCAAGTCTTATTTACTATGATGTTCACCAGAGATAATTTCAACCAACTTATACATCATGAAGTTCACCAGAGATAATGTCAATCATTGTACATGTCATGACATTCACCATGGACAGTGTCTATCGTTTGATATGCCATGACATTCACCAGAGATAATGTCAACCATCTTATACATCACGAAGTTCACCAGAGATAATGTCAATCATTGTACATGTCATGACATTCACCATGGACAGTGTCTATCGTTTGATATGCCATGACATTCACCAGAGATAATGTCAACCATCTTATACATCACGAAGTTCACCAGAGATAATTTCAACCATCTTATACATCACAAAGTTCACCAGAGACAATGTCAACCATCTTATAATCCGTGACACTCATCAGGAACAGTGTTGATCATCTTACTCACCATGACATTCACCAGGGACAATTTCATCACTAACAATAAAGAGCAGCTGTACTTATTCAGTAGGGAAATTGGTGATAAGGACAGAAAAATCAACCAGTGATGAGCAACTCTAATGACTACAAGAGCAATAACTATGAGAGGAATAAAGAACAGGTTGACACAGCACTGATGATGAAGATGCAAGTGGTTTAGAAATTAAATGATGCCAATGACAATGAGCATAATTGCCGCAATCACTATATAATTAACAGTGAAAATCGAGGCATTTAGCTGCAAATGCGGAACGCTCTCAAGTCATAAGTGAGCTTCGTGTAGTTGCCAGGGTTGCGTCATTTCAAATGTCTACATCTTATTTTGTCAGTTGGTCTTCGATACTTGAGGTATTTGCCAAATTACACTGTTTACGCAAGATCTTTACTTCTATTCTCCTGAGGGTGAGGACAGAGCAGGAAGATCAGCAAATATGGAGCTTTAGGATGTATATGTACGTTCACTTTACTTCCCGATCGCAAGTCCGTACAAATCAGAAATTCGAATTGTGTTAAGAATGAGATTCATTCCACAAACTTCACAGCTACTTCTGCATTACGACCTAATAACAGAGGAGAGTGATTCATGGGTGGTAGCACATCTCCAGGCGCATTTCAGGTCACACGTACATTGTTCCTGGGATTCTTCACCAAACTGCGATACCCCCCCCCTCCCCCCCCACAAATCCAATTTACACGGAGGCCAGTGAGATTGTTGGTCACTGAATGCAATTGCTCCCACTTTCCTTGGCTCCGGAATCACTTATCTGGGTTGAATCTTGTCTAAATGGGCAGATTAGCAATCCGTTTGAGCCCCGGCATTGATTATTTAAAAAGGTCACAGCCCCTTATCTGTGCTGATATTCCACTAGAGCCAGGGAAGGGAACAACAACAAAGTCCTTGAAAGTTCACAAAACACGTATGAGTCGGTGTGTGTGTGTGTGTGTGGATTACGTTTATATTACGTCATGGAGACCAAATGTCCCCCCCAATGTAATAAAATCCTGTCATTTTGTGGGGACCATTTTTCAGGTCCCGACAAAACTCTGTGAATGCAATCAAGAAAGTAAAAGTACCAGAAGTCTCGTATTTTGTTTGGTTACTTATGGTTAAGGTTAGGGCTGGGTAGGGGTTAAGGTCGTCATGTTGGGATTAGAGTTTTCCCCATAGAAGTGAATGGAGAGTCCCCACAAAGATATAATTACAAACCTATGTGTGTGTGTGCGTGTGTGTTGAATCTGGAAAAGAATTACTTACTGGCCTGCTGTTATAGCCTCATTTCCTGCAATGAGTGAGACCATCACACGTCTGAGGTTGTTTGAGGCAGGTGATTTTGCAATATAGATATTCCGATTTGAGAGCGCCGGACGAGCAGAGCAGTGTTATCCTCATAAGTAACAAGCCTGACTACTTGAGAAATATGCTGAAGCTGACTTGATCCAATAAATGTCTAATTATGAGTAATATTTGAAAAGTAGTTTCATTTAATCATAGTCCTAAGAAATTAAGTAAACAAGAAAAAAAAACACTGATGTTTATGTACAGTTTTTCATTATAAATGAATATAAAGCATTATGTGTTATAGCAAGGGGGCGGAGAACATGGTGACCTCACATAACGACCTGAGTCTGAGTCTTGCCGCCTGCCCTGTGTGTGGAGCTCACATCGGTTTGCCTGTTGCCCGGTTTCTCCACCGATTCCTCCTTACATGCCGCAGAGATGCATTTTTAGGCGTCTGGTGTCTGTAAATTGCCCGTAACGCGTGGGTGTGTCGCCCATCCAGAGGGCCCTCTGCCTCATGTCCTAAGCCTCCTGGGATTGGCTCCAAGCCCCATCAAGGACTTGTAGTGGATAAGCGGCTATGGTCGACAGACAGATGGATGTCATACTACTGCCACGCTGCACAGTTTTCACCCGTAATTGTAAGTAATGTTTGTCACTGCTGAGCTCTCGACGGAATGTTTTTGTCAACTTGGCTAAGCGGCCAACTGAGCCTTGAGTGTAGGGTTAGGTTAGGCACTTACAGAACGGCATGTCCCCAGTACGGCTCAGCGAATTTTTAACTCTCCTCTGGCCTCCCCTGCTCCTGGCTTGTCAGTGAAAACCGGCGGAAAACTGACGTGCGATTGAGATGTACCGCTTGGAGGCGGACACAGCGCGGGGCATGCAGCATGCACACTGCCTAGAGGGGAATCGCTGAACTTTGTACGTCTCACCCTTCAACCTCGGATATTCAAGGCCCTGTAACTGCGGCTGAAGAAACAACTGGGGGAACTTGATGTTTCAGGACATATCAAATATTAGTGTGAGGAAAAAAAAATGCCAGGTCAGGAATTTACAAGCTCTAGATATAGTTTCTGGATTTGGACATTTAGAGGAAAAAGTTTATTTTTTCCCCTAATTTATGTGACAATATGAAAATGCATTTGCTAAATGTAGTTGAGCCTAGTACCAGAAAATATGCAACTCGTTCAAAGTTTCCGCTGCAGATTTTTGGAGGGAAATTATTTTATGTTTTTCTGGGGGGGGGGAGGCGGTTCTTAGACATGTCTCGAGAAATCTAGTCTACTATATAATGAGATCATAAATAGCCCTGGAAACATTTTCTGTCTTGCATCAGCTGTTCATTTTTAGTACGTGACACTGCACTGTAGCAGTCTGCAGTTCACCAGGGCTTTCCGCATCTCTGTTTCTGCAATTTCGAGTTTGCTGCTGCCCCAGACACCCCAACCCCCACCCCACACTCCCGAGTCGGCGAAGTCACTCGGTTGGTCCTCAGCCATCTCCCACTCCTCCCATGCTGGTTTTGCCTCCTGTTTTTCGTCCTCTGGACCCCGAGGTCTTTCGCTTCGTCATGCTGGTGGATCCGTCTGGCCAGCATCCTCCATTATTCCGCATTTTATCGGCTGCGTTAATTACATGGACCGTTTCCAGTTTTTCTTGCTGCCGTGTTGCCCTATCTGCTCCTGCTTGTTATGCTCTATAACTTCTACTGTCAAACTCTCCCGGTCCAACACCAGCTCCGCGTCCTGGGCGCAGTACTGCCACCATGATAGATGTTCAGGAGCTACCCGCACCTCATACATCCTATAATTATCCCTTCTACTTTTGTTATGGTTTCCAAACCACCTTTTTTTGCGTTGCCATTTGATCAACACTTGGTCAGCTTGGTGTTCTTACGTGACCGTGTCTCCTTCCTTCTATCTGGCCCGAGCCCTTGGGATCCCGAGCAGCCACAAGAGAAATCACGGGTTCCTCTACAGTGCCGATATTCACGTGCGCAGTGCAATTAACGGCACGGCCTGTTACGTCCGGCCTCTTCTCGCTTGAGCTCCCATCTCTCCTGATTTTCTTTCGGTCACTGCCTTGCACTTCCCCTCTCGCTACTTCAGTCCCTTTTCGCACTTTTGCTCAAAAAAAAAAACTCTTTCTGCTGCCAAACGTGCATCCAAGGACTCCATGTCGAATCGATACCTTCGCTCGGGGCAGGTCTCAGATAATAGCCTGTATAATCAAGAGTTCTTGGGTTTTATGGGTACTTCATGCTATCCGTAGTCTTTAAGATCAGATCCCCCCCCACCCCAATCTTCTCTCACTGACATCTTCCCATGATGCAGTGCATCCTGTCTTTACTTCCAGTGTCACTGATTTACAGTTTTCACTCACTTCTCTTGACTCAATCAACCCCCTTCTCGCTCGTCTGGTGATGCACAGCCCCATTACCGTGAACACGGACATCACCGCAACCTCTCTCCCCTCCACTGCCCTTGCCACCTCTGCCGTTGTAGACTCGTACAAATTTCCTATCAGTTTTATTAACTCTGGACTGTAACCCTGGACACAGGAAATAACCTGAATCCCAACACCCACGGAACACTCTTGGTTAACACTGGCACAGACAACAATGCAACCAGAAACCAAACAGCAACATCACACCTTAAACTCTCTGTGAACCTAATTACTGGCCCCATGTATGACCACCTTAACCATTTCGAGATTTTCCCATGTCAACTGGTTTTCAATTCCTGCCAGAAACTTCCAGGCTTCACTGGACAGGTTAATGAAACGCAGAAAAAAAAAAAAGCGACCATAAGGTCCGCCAGCACGTCACCGCTCACTGCCCGCCGGCTCACGGACAGGCGCACCAAACGGAAGACGGGCTGAGCCGCCTGTCAGTAATGGCCTCTGGAGCAGACAGTCAGGTAGGTTCATAACCGCTATCCCCTCCACCACCAGACGCAGAATCACAGACAGGCAGGCTGTACCACTCCTCCGCAGGCAAGAAACACACACAAAAAAAACACAGGTTTGAGGGCCAGGCAGGTTCCTCGCTCACCATTACTGTCTGTCAACACTGCAGATGGACAGACCATTTCCAACAATATTCTAGCCGGGACTGCAAACCATGTCCTGACAGACAGATTTAAGCCCTGAAGGGTTTATTTTTTATACTGATATATGAAGTTTTTATTAATACACAGTTGCACAACTATAACCTCAACAGCCAAGTACTATCCTTCTAGCAGAAGGTAACGTACCAGCACTTTCAGAAACATCCCACCAACAGCAACTACCTTTCATCCTTCAGTATTCCTATTGGTTTCTTGTGTACAGGGTATTTTTGACATTCCCTAAGCAGCCAATCAAATTTAAGCAAAACAATAGGCCTAGGAGTCCTTTTTTACAGACTTGTGTCAGCTGTTTATGGTACGCCGCTCTCACCTCGCCTCAGTTCCTATTCCCAGTTTATGGTTTCCTTAGGGAGCGGGGATTAATATCCTCACAACGATGAGCAGGTTCAGTCCCTCAGGCAGAGTTTAAGCGCAAGGCATCATTTCTGATGTCTATACCAAGCAGCCCTGTATGCAACAAGTGGACGAGCCACATTGGTCAAAGATAGTACTTCCCAATCCAGTCCTCGGGGACCCACAGACCATGTTTTTGCTCCCTTTTTGGAGCAAAAATTTGGACTGTCTGGCAGGGAGTTCAGAGGGAGCAAAACTGTGGACTTTCTGGCAGGGAGCTCAGAGGGAGCAAAAATGTGGACTGTCTGACAGCTGTTCAGACTAATAGATCACTGTGTACACTCTAGAATGCATTCATTTATTTGACATACATATGATATTTTTGTCACCACAGTTTAGCTTTGTTCCTGTTTTGCAGATTTCAGCATATATTTATAATATTCACTACCACTCATTCAGTAATGTAGCAGTATTATTTTGCTGGTAATACCAATTGTCCAATATGCCAATGAATTTCTTTAAGCTTATCTAATGACTTTATTAACAGTGGTTTAAGCAATGCTTTTAAAACTCTTGTAATACTGCTTGTCATTCAGAGCATATGACTAAGAATCGTATTTGAAAACATTAATTTTTCTCACATTCTATTTTGGAAGACAACCATTAGCCAAAATTACACCTTCAATCAGCAAGCATTTTAGCTTTCAATTTAAAAAAACATGATTGTTTGAAATCCATGTACAAGTGGTAGACGTCCTTCAAATGGACTGAAATGTGAAAATTACCATGTGGAGGCTGGAAAAATCAGACCTGAGATCAGAAGTAAAGCAGGTAGCGGGAAGGAAATGGTTAATTGCCCTGAGACAAAATGTGTCTTGAAATAAGTTATTAAAAGCTAAAAAGCAAGTTTTTTTTTAACTCATCCTCATCCATATTTTTACCTAACAAGACACATATAATAATTATTTGCATGTTTTGTAGTATATATTAGGTTTCTGCCTTTCAGAAACTGACAGAAATAATTTCTTTTCCTCACCTCATTAAGGTTTACTATTTTCTTGTTAAGTATTTTGATTTAGAAAACTCTCCCCGACAGTCATCAAACTGCAGGCAACTAAAGGGCTGTCAGATATCATTGAAATAGTTTTAAGGTTTCTCAACACTTCCTTACAATGCCAGGTATTTTCAACAGCCAGGGCTTTATTATCCTTCCAGCTATAATTTTCTGGAGATAAATGGTTATTTGGCAATGAGCTTTACCACTCACCTGTGCACCGTTTGCTAAAAATACTTTCATGTAACGTAAATTCTAAATACATCTGAGAAGCTACGTGTGATCAGATAAAATAATAAATTAAATAACATGTCAGAATCTAACAACATCTTAATTACTTCAGGTGCTGTAGAGTAGCCCGCTCGAGGGTTTATAAAGGATAGGCTAACAGCGAGGAACAATGCCACAAGAAAAACGCATTATTAATGATTTTATTTTTTATATGACAAGATGACACGAACTCGTTTTCTCTAAGCATTAAAATGACAGGCTGGAAAACAGAGCGTCCGCAGTATAATGCAACACATTTCACGTAACTGTGCGTGTGATTATCTGGAAATGGGGCGAAAAGGCTGTGCCGATTACTTGCGCACTTCCAGGCTGATCCGAGCAGCAAAACTGCAAGGCGAGCATCAGTCCGACAGTAAATACGATACTTAGGCAAGAAACGTGATATTGGTGGAATTGGTTCGTTGCAGAGTGATGAGGAAAATGTAAGGAAGAAATCATTTTTATTCAAGCCGAATTGAGATTTCACATGCATATATATGCACGTTTATCACCGCTTAACAACGAAATGAATCGCAAGGACTCTTCAGAATATTAATTCAAAGTAAGTAAAGATAAGCATGTTTCGTTTAGTTTGCTCTAATACGCAAACATATAATGGCGTGACACTGTCATGCATGTTGAATGTACTTATGATCCATACTGTATTAGGGGTATTTTTCCGAAGTATTCTCCGGTTAAATATGGAACACGGGATCCAAAATTGTGACTCTTAAAAAAAGAATCACAAGCGTACGTTTTAATACATTAAGATGCAGTTTCAGTCTTTCAAAACGTGCCCTGTTTCCACGTGAATGTTCCTCTTTATAAGTAAATTCGAAAAGAGAACCTTGAAATATTTTATTATGGAAAAAATAAGTGCAAGTCTTGGGGTCTTCCCCGTACGCGACGCTCTTACACACCTCGCTTTACAAAGCAGCGAATATTAACTGGAGGAAACAGAAGGTGGTCTCCTGGTAGCAATCGCTTTTGATCAGGTTTCGACCCTCATATGTTAAGCCATCGGAGATGTGCGGACCATCGCTTCACGCACAGCCGACATTTACTTAAGGTCATACTAACTGAAAACAGTGTATCTCACGCACACAAAGAGACGGGCACACACAGTACCTATATAAACGTATGGTAAGCTATACGTATCATAGGGTGCTGGACACGCACTGGGATTTACTCGCTGGTCGTCGGGTTTAATATGGGACATTGGTCGGCGTCATTGGGTCGTTCATACCGCTTACCCAGCGTGAAGTACGGGAGAGCAGTGTTGTCGAGATCATCCAGCACGGAGATCCTCCCAGGTAGGTCTGTCCTGACGAACAGGAGAAGCCGGGACTCCCCCCCTCCTCCTCCGGCCACGCTCCCCGAACCACCCCCGGTGAAGCTGAACTCGTTCTCCCGGAGTACGGGCAGCGTGGACACGGTCACGGTTTTAACTTCGCACGGGCTCTCCGCATCGCTCCCCTTCTCTTTGTCGTCGTCAGACCGCCCGGCTCCGGCTCCGGCTCCTCCTGCCGCCGCCGCGGTGCCTGAAAGCAAGAGCCCGAGCAGGAGAGCTGTGGCGAGCGCTGGTGCTCCTCTCCTGGCCATCGCGCCGTTTCTGCTGCTTTAAGTGAGAGTCATGAAGCGCTTGTGCGCTTATACCAGCCTCTCCGCTGGAGACGTGGGGCGTGTGTCCAGGAGGCGGCAGCACAGGTGAATTATGCTCCCCCCCCCCCCATTCCCAATAACTTCACCCACTCCAATTTATTTATCGATTTCCAATTACATTTTATTAAATACATTATTTCAAAATAACTCATTCCCACTACTCATCATTAACTTCACTTAACTTTTGTTCAGTATACTTCACACGCCACTCTATATGCATGCAATTGTTTCTATGTATTAGTTTGGTTCCCTAAAGCCAAATTTCCTAATGCATGTTTACCTCGCATGACGGGATTTATTTTGTGTTTTAATCATGACTAATTTGTCCAGCTGTAGCTCAGCTCAGCCAGTGAGCGAGCGCTAAGCCCTGACCAAGATAAGGTGATTTCGCTATTAAATTATTATATTACTTATTTAATACTCGTGTTTACATGACTACGCTTAAAAAGAACAGATTTTAGATCTTAATCCATTTTAATCGCTCTTTTTGGAAGATATTCAGATGTTGTAAGCTGTAGCTGTATTTTTCACCCCGAGAATTTCGAGCCACATCTTGTTCTGCTTCCGGTCATTATTATTTTACGGTGACCACAACAATCCACTTTCACGGAGCAGTTACATTTTCTAGTTAGTGGAAATAAAAATAAATGTACAGGTAAAGTAAAAATACATTTGCCCTACTCCAGGTAATAACTGGAAAAAATGATTCCCACTGTGAAATATGATTCATCATAAAGCACTTTTATCCATTTTAAACTGCAGAAATGTTAGTGGGGGAGAGATTATTTAAGCACTTACATGCGCTCACATGTCGCGTGGATGAGAGTAGCTCTAGCCTCGCCAGACTTCCCAAAAAAGGTCTCGCTCAGCTAAGTTTGATTTCTTTGTGTTGTTCTTTTCTTTAATTGTAGGAAACTTTATAATTTATACATGAAGCAGCAGTTCTGGTAACACTTATTATGTATCATATTTCACCACATGATTACATGTCATATTTTAGTACGGGGGGGGCATAGTTTCTGAAGTTATTAGGTTATTATGGGTGAATTGCGGAAACCCCAGAATTGCACTCCCAGCTTGCATCGCCCTAAGGCTTGCTTCTAGTGTGTCACTTTGATCCATGAAAACGAAAGACAGCAAAATTTAATGAAATAAATATTCCCAATATTTAAGCAATTTCCTGCTGTGAATTAATGATAAATATTGTGCCTGGCCTAGGTTGTAAAATTTTTTAAAAATAATAAGAATTCATATAAATGGGTTTCTGGCCGGGCTGTAGGAATAACGTTCAGCATAGCGGTAGGTGCTAATTAAACCCGGGGTACCGCAATCTTACAGCATTACAGGTCAATAGAGAGTGAAACTGCACCGAAGACCAGCAAAATGCTGGAATCCCAAGCTGTTATACAGCACCAGTCAAAAGTTTGGACACACCAAGAGGCTAACAAAGGAGAGTGATAATGTAACGTCACATGACCTGCCCACCTGACGTAAACACAGTAGAGATGATTTTGGAGGAGTTTGACCAGAGAGTGAAGGAAACGCGGCCAATGAGAGCTCAGCATATATGTGGGATCTCCTTCAAGACAGCTGTACAAGTATCCCGGGAGGCCACCTCATGAAACTGGCATAGATGAGACAGCAGGGTCAGTCAGTTCCTGGAGTAATTGGGGTTAAGGGCCACACTCAAGAGCCCAATGGTGGGATCACTCTGACGACCATGGGATTTGAACCAACAACCCTTTGAACTCCAACCCACCTGCCAACAAATGATTATTTTTTAAAATACTTTTTGGGTCAGTGCATAATTCCATATATGCTATTTTATAGTGCTGGTGTATAATTATAATTACTTATAATTACTAAAATGTAGAGAATAGAATCTTTCTATAGGTTAGTGTGTCTAAACTTTTGACTGATACTGTACATGAAGAGCAACAAGAGATACTCAAGAAACATACCCAGTACTCAAGAAGTACACCATTAACTGAAGAAATACACGCAGTAGAGCACTGCATGGGCTTCTCATCTTGAGCCTGACTTAAATCCGAGACCAGGTTTTACGATGTGATTTTGTGTTGGCTCAAACATGCTAACACACATAGTAAACACACGGGTGTGCTGTCTTACACACAAGGCAATGTTTCTAGGCAATTAGCATCTTAGCACAAGAAATACATAATAAAGTCATGACACTTCAATGAGCCCAAAACCCAGCCAAAGCCTAACCCGAATCTGCCAGTGAGCTTGAGTCTCATAGGGCTTGCAGACCCCTAGTACTCAGTGCTCAAGAAATACACTCAATACTCAAGAAATAACTACACTAAATACCAATGCAATACACTCAGTACTAAAGAAGTACACTTAATACTCAAGAAGTACACCTGATACTCAAGAAATATACTCAATACTCAAGAGATACACTCAGTGACAGTAACATTAACAATAATAATTATATCCTTATTACTATGAATGAATAGCTAGCTAGAGTCGTAACAGGATCTCTGTGGGATTTTG
The DNA here is from genome assembly GCF_023856365.1 of Brienomyrus brachyistius. Lineage (NCBI taxonomy): Eukaryota > Metazoa > Chordata > Actinopteri > Osteoglossiformes > Mormyridae > Brienomyrus > Brienomyrus brachyistius. The sequence goes on along the minus strand of NC_064539.1, from coordinate 6,317,441 downwards.
CATTAGTGTTGGTTTGACTCTGAGACATGGGACAGCCTTGTACTCTCAATAGCCTCATTGTTTTATTAAAACCACTGGAAACCATTAAAGTAACCAATGGGACCTGGAGTCAGTCCATCAGTGACCGATGGTAGGCAGTGATCCCACCCACAGGGGCTTCCGAGTCTCATCACAAGAAGAAACCATGTATTTATAAACCATAATATTAATTTCTGAATGTGTGGGCGAATAACACATTATAAGCAGCACAAGCTAGTATTCATAATACATGAAATTATAATACAGTGGTCTCTCCATTATGCACAGTTTTGCTTTCTGCAGTTCCAGTTATCAGATGAACTTTTACTGTACTGAAATATTGTTGTTCCAGTAACCCCCCCCCCCCTTTTTTTATATGAAAAACTTTATTTAAAATATCAATCCTAACGGGGAGCTGGGCATTGGGTTTTTTTCTTCTTCATTTAAAGCTTTAGTATATATAGTATCTATACGGTTTGGTACGATCTGTGGTTTCAGGCATCTGCTGGAGGTCTTGGAACTTGGACAAGGGAGGACTACAGTATGCAGTACATATACTATTAACATATTTAATATAAGATAATAATGAGCTATTAGTTAAGTTCTCCACAAACGAGTTTGATGGGCCGAATGGCCTCCTCTTGTTTGTAAATTTCTTATGTTCTAATATATTAATCATTCACTATATATCCATCCATCCATCCATCCATATGTCTTTGACAGAGGGTGAGCGTGGAGCCCATCCCAGGCAGCCCAGGGCATAAGGTAGGGCTACGCCTGGAACGATATACTTTTTAAATAATGCTAATATTTAACTCGTGCCAGCAAATGTACAATCACCCGTTGCTAGTATCTGCTTCATGGAATCATTTGCGGCAGCATCACGTTAGCATTTCACATGTTCTGTTTTATTTTTGTATTATGCTTTATATCTTGTTTTAAGGAATGTAAAAATTGTTTTTAAAATAAGTGTATATCAATATAGCCTCGTGCCCACAGCCCTGGTCAGGGATCATGGCCCCAGCACGTCCCATGGGGCCGTGGGCTTCTGCGTGACGACATGCTTACAAAGACCTTCCTGTCTGTGCCAGGCCATATTGCCGCTCCTATTTTCCCACGGTGCCTGGATGAGTAAGACACCGCAGGAAATATCATGGGCATCGCTCACAAACGACCAGATCCTGTTGTCTTTTCTGTCTGCATTTTTACATGGAGACCAAAGCCCTCGAAAATATCTCATGACATGCGGAGCGTGAACGTTTCAGGTTAGCGGTGGGACACGTCACAGGACGAAAATACGCAAATATCAGTGTTTTTCTAGTTAGAATCAAGGACCTCCACTGAAAGCTGACCACAATGGAAGCTTGGTTTCCTGCCAGAAGATATTATTTAATGCCATGTGCTTCTACAGCCCCCTATTTTAACAGGAGAATAAATAGTGGATTAAGAATACGACACATGTCAGGAGATAAACAGCCTCAAGTCGCACTGCAGAATGAGATTTCAGAATCCCGCATTACTGAAATACACACATTTAACACGAAACTAAAGTGATTAAAAATGGTCAAAGCACTTGAGCCGCCAGTAATGTTCCCGCGAACAGAATAAATGCATCTTTTTAAAGAAACGTAGCACTCAAAAGGCCCGTAATTGCTTTTAAGATATTAGGCAAAATAGTTAGAGCGGCCAAACATGACAGAACATTTTAAGCACACCTCGCTTACTCTGTTTCTCTCTCTCCCCCTCTTTGAGAGCTCTTCAGCTCTTCCTCACTTGACACTTGAGGTGTGAAAGGTGATGGTTTTTCTTTAATTGCAGTGGGAATATACACACACACACACATATATATACACACACACACACACACACACACAGGAAGGTTACGTATTTTGTTGCTGCAACGCAGAGCAACGCAGGAGGAGGGAATGTGGAAGTGGAGCAGAGGGTCCACCGGGCTGCGAGTGGATGGATTGAAAACACAGCGTGCGCAGCATTTGATGCGCCTGGCCATGCACGTCGAGCGCGGGCGGCGGACGTATGCTCTCGCCCGCTCCCTCCACAGCTCTCCCCGGTCCTCCTGGCCCAGCGCCACGGGGAAGACGTCCCCCGCCCTGGCCGGGCCGCTGAGACCCCACTGGCTCCCGTGCAGTCTGGCTGCCATATCGCATTTTCCACCCGCCGGGCCAGGATGTTCGTTCAGCTGCCGGTCAGATGGAAACGTGGCCGACGAAAATGGGCGGGGCGCTCCCATGAAACGCGGTACGACGGAGCGCGTTCAGCACCGTGGATAGCTTCTGGGACCATTTCTTAGTCACCCTCCCCCCCCCCCCCCCCCCCCACGGCTCTTGATTCAGCAGCTGCATCGCACAGGGTTCACCCGAGGACAGGACTGAGGCTCGTTAGCCGCCGGGAGTCTGGAGACCCGGAGACTCGCTGACCTTCTCGTTTGCACACACCCCGGTCCCTGGCTCCTGAGTAAGGTCCATCCTGCTGGAGACTCACCGGGGGCGTGGAGCCAAGACGACAGCTCACATCCTGCTCTGGATGGGAATGCAGCCCTTTTACAGGCACACAGGCACGTTCACATGCCTGAGTGCTGCAGCGTGTGGGTGAATCGCTGGCAGATGGACTGGCGCTGAATTCAGAGCGTGCCCTGCTTTGTGCCCCGCGCTGCTCCGGATAGGCCCCAGATCCCTGCCATCCTCATGAGGTAAGTGGTTACTGGAAATGGACGGATGGGCTACTTTTAATATTTTATGTGCATGTTTTTCAGCAGGCACTGCAAGGAAATGGCTCTGATTTGGCGCATCAGGCAACGAGCCGAGGACTCCGCAACGTCCGTAACCGTCGTAAGGTGCAGAGAAAAGCCACGTATGAATGCAGATGAGTGTCTGAGAGTCAGCATATGCTGTTAAGGGCTACTTCTGTGGCTGACCTGGATTTCTTGCTAGCCCTCTTCCTGCTGTATAGGTTTCATACGTGCGCCGTCTGAGGACATTAATTATTGAATGCCACATTATTTTTTCAAGAGGGATGGGTCATGATTTTGCATCCAGATAATATGGAATATGGGCTTATTCAAATATTATTTGTGAAGGGAGGAATGACCTGAAGAGGATAAATAAAACAAGGACTATAGTAATTATAATAATAGTAATAATTAATAATAAATAGTAATAAATTAGCCACCCATATCCAGTTTAAAAAAAAACACATAATTTTAATAAATACACATAATAATCACTTCACCTGCAGTTTGGTTAAGTGGTGTCTCTGATATTAGCCACAGTGTATGATTCTGGTGCAGTGTGTGACTCAGTGGCTTAGAACACTGTGCCTGTTGTCAGGTCAGAAGGTTGCAGGTTCAAATACTGTGGTCGGCAAAGTGATTTCACTGTTTGGACTCTCAGTACGGCTGTTAACCTCAGCTGCTGCAGACTGTCTGACCCTTTTCAACTGTCTGTCACTTTGGAGAGAAGTGTGAGCTAAATAAATTGATATGAATGATCGTGTCCAGGGTGTGCTTCAGTGTGGCCTGGGATAGGTTCTAGGCCCCTCTGTGACCCATGTATTATTCCTGTTTGGGAACCTTGATCTTTTGATTCAAATATAAGCTATCTATGACTTCATATTGATTCAACATTTCAAGTCAAATCACCAAAGTCACGGAAAATCGCAATTCTCCTCACACGTTCGTTCATGAAGGACCCACCATATGCCGCACGTGCCTCTGGGCATCAGTCCTGGCTTACTAAACACAACGTGCGTTTAACTCCAGTGATTGTAAATCCTGTCAGTTGGTATTGAAAACAGTTTCTTGCAGGGGCCACATAAAATGTGTAATACAGTTCCTCCGACTGTCAGTGAGATCCCTTAACTCTACACTAGAACAGCAATTAACAATAGCTATGTGGGCCTTCACTGATAGATAGGGTATTCACTGAAGCTGCTGGAAAGCGTGAAGCCCTTGTAATCACTCACAGTGTTTAGTTCTGCTGTCATATAAACAGATGGTGTCTATTTTATATACCATCTATCTGTCTGAAATATGACAAGTGTTTGATTGTTTTTCACAAAACAATCAGGCAGACAGTTTACATAAGAAAGCCATACATCACTGTTATTCGGGGCCTTGGCTCAGAAAGCAATTATTCCTGAGAGACGTGGGATCCACTCTGCTGGTGCTGATGAAAGTTACCACAAGACTGTTTCAGAAAATTGATTGGAACCACTGGAGTAGCGAGTAGCAGAAACGAAGTGCATATAACCCATTCAGATTTGGGTTGGCCATTCCTAGGACCCACACTCAAAAAGTCACTTTGGGGTCCACTGCCCCTGCTTATGTAGTGACTCTTTTTGGCCAGCAGGGGGCTCCAAAACCTTGGGGGCAAATGTGTGGTTTGAGTGGTAGTTACCAACATCACTCAGCTCATTCTCGCATCCAGGGGATGTTTCATGGCATGATATTTTGTGTAGGAGTATATGTGCTTTTCAAAAAGTAAGCTTTCCGTACTTATTTTATATTTCGTTAATTAGTTCTCATATTAAAATACAATGACTAGCATGTTACACCACCAGCTAAATCAGGTGATAGTGCTTTTCTAACCGGATACATTTGAAGCTGGCGAGAGCAGCCGAGCTTATTAAATAAATCTTACTGAAAGCTTTTTGTTGCTTACAGTGGATTAGACCTAAAATGTATTTCTGCAGTCCCTTTTGTAGTCTGTGTGAAGGTAAGATTTCAGTAGCCAGTGGACACAAAGAAGAGAATGACCTCAGATTACAGGCCAGAAGAGGTGCTGGGATATCTAGCCATTACATGTAGAGCTCTGATTAATACATTAGTTATATGTTATATTAGTCAAAGAGTTAAATATATTGACTTTTGTCTTGCCGTTTCTTTTCCTTTTGGACAAACAGCTCTGGTTACAATCAGATGATTCAGCAGTATTGTTGTTTACCTGGATAAATTGCGGCTGGCGACACCTGCAATAAGGCTGATTGGAAGTGAGGGCTGCGGCGGGTGTCCCGTTTCGTCCATCTGTTTGGCAATTTGCCCCACAATTAGCGGTAAATGACTGCCGTGAGCTCGGGAGAGAATAGGAAGCATTATCCGGAGCTGCCGGAAAAGGTCATTCCTCGGCAGAGTTAGCAGAACAGATGGAAAAATAAGTCATTTTCTTTTTCTTTCTAAGTCTTATTGCGGTTAACGTATGCTTGCAAAACTCACATTTGGTCGCTTCAATGACACTTATCTAAAGCAGTTAATAGATTAACACAGTGGCCCGCAGGGATAAAAAAATAACATTATTAGCTCATGTTTTTAACCACAGTGCTGCTCAAGGTACTTTTACCTAATTATCAAACATTTTATAACTGTACTCTACGCAGCCTGCTTACTTTCAGATTCATATTTCAAGTAATATTACATGTTACAGCGCACGGAAAATGCAATGCTCCCGGTGTTTTTGATGTTACCTTCTAATTCGTGCTCTTCTTTGAATTAACATTTGCGATGAGAGTGCATTGAAACGTACGCTGAGCTGCATGAGTGACTTGCAGGGATGAGTGCATTGAAACGTACGCTGAGCTGCATGAGTGACTTGCAGGGATGAGTGCATTGAAACATGCATTGACTTGCAGGGATGAGTGCATTAAGGTATCGGCTCTGATGAAGAAGGAACAAACAGAAAATCAGTGAGCTAAGTGTGCCAGAGCGTTATATCGGAATGCTCAACAATGAGAGCTTAAACGACAACATGATTAGGGCGACATTATTATTATTATTATTAGTGGTAGTAACAGCAGTAAGTAGCAATGGTAGGTGCGAGAGAAGAGGGTCACTGAATTGGCTCTAAATGAATCCCACCCCAGACTGAATGCTTTAAGGTTTGTGACAAACCAATATTGAGACTGATTAGTCCTTCTTAACGTGCTGTAGTTTGTTTAATAAAGGGGTGTCAAACTTCAGTCCTGGGGGGCCAGAGGCCTGCACATCTTTGGGTTTCCCCTCATTTAACACACCTGATCCAACCCCTTTCCTTGTGCTAATTACCATACAGATCTTGAGCTGAATCATTTGTGGTGGAACAGGGAAAGAACTAAGCTACACAGGGCTCAGGCCCCCCAGGACTTGAATCTGACACCCCTGCTCTAAAGGGTTAACGCAAAAAAAATGTGTAAAGGAATCTGGAGGACAATTCGAATAAACCTGGAAGGAAAAAAAAGCCTATTCATTCATCTAATCAGCATAATCATTTACCCCGTTACTTTATCCTCAGGTCTTGCAGTATTTCATTTCTCTACTCTTACCGACGAGTTGAATATAGACTGGTTGGCTCAGAGTCATTTTAAGGACTGTTTGTTAATTGCACCGCCCACACTATTATGAAAATGCTCACAGCTTGCGATATAAAACAAACATAAGATATTGATGGGAAAAGCAATTCCATCCTGACAAGAGCAGTGGCTGACTGCCGATCTGCCGCGTTGGAAAAGGAACCTGACGAGGCGTTCGGGTGACGGATAGCAGCTAAAGGTTAGCTTTAGCTTTACAGCTGCTGACGTCACTCACCCAACGCCTATCGCTATAGACCGTTTCCCTTTGTTGTCGGATCCAAATAAATGCTGAATAATAATAATAATAATAATAATAATAATAATAATAATAATAATAATAATAATAATAATAATAATAATAATAATAATGGGGGGCGGCATGGTGGTGCAGTGGTTGGCACTGTCGCCTCACACCTCTGGGACCCGGGTTCGAGTCTCCGCCTGGGTCACATGTGCGGAGTTTGCATGTTCTCCCCGTGTCGTCGTGGAGTTTCCTCCGGGTACTCCGGTGTCCCCCCACAGTCCAGAAACATGCTGAGGCTAATTGGAGTTGCTGAATTGCCCGTAGGTGTGCATGTGTGAGTGAATGGTGTGTGAGTGTGCCCTGCGATGGGCTGGCCCCCCATCCTGGGTTGTTCCCTGCCTCGTGCCCATTGATTCCGGGATAGGCTCCGGACCCCCCGCGACCCATTAGGATAAGCGGTTTGGTAAATGGATGGATGGATGGATAATAATAATGATACAGCTTATGGGCTATTTATCTTAATGGCTGGAGGCACGGAAGAGTTTTTAAAAGCTGCAAAAATAGTTACCGAACACCAACTGACAGCAAGCCTACTAAAGGTTAGTTAAAAATGTTTTCAGATAATATTTAATGCTATGGTTTAATACGTATTAATGGTATCATGTGAAGACCACGGATGTTATAATTTAAAGCAACGTTAGTTGCATTTTAAGTAATACTGAAATAGGAAATGGATACGTTTTTGAGTTAATAAGTAAGGATTTTTCGGAAGGACGTTAATTTTAATCTAGGGAGACAAACATTCCATAAAAAGATATAAACCATCTTATTATTTGCATAATTTAATTTTTACAAACGCAGATGAATTGGTTATACCAGTTATTTTAAACAAAATAATTATCCGACTAAGGAAAAAAAAGCCTATTCCAGTTTGGAAGTAGGCTAAATATCTATGAAAAGGTCAAACTAAGAAAAATTATTATTATTTTTCAAGAATTTTGTAATTAAGTGTAACTGAAATTCATATATTCATTTTAGGCAATTTTCTTCTCACCCTGCATCAAAGTGTGGCATGTTCCATTTCATTTATACACGCAGTTGACCGAGATAAAAAAGAAAAAATGCAGAAGTACCCTTGCTGGTATAAAACACCTACACTTACTCTCTGTTTATCTGGCACTCCTGAATTGATTTTGTGGCGGTGTCCCGAATTGGCTTATTTCCTTGGCGCTTCCATATTTGCAGTGTCTCAGTCCTGATTCCACAGTGAGGGAGTTTTATCCTGTTTGGGAGAATTTCTGCCTCTGCTGGAGAAATCGTGGCGTGTGAGTATGCAAGCACAGCACCTTTTTTCGGGGCACTCTGTGTCATTTTCCGGATACGAAATCTGCTGTTTGGGCCTCTCGCACCCCCCAGGTTCATAATGAAGAAATGGGAAAATGCAGTTTCTCCGTGGTGCAGTCCACCTCTGCCGACAGTGGAAACCATCAAAAAGCAAGATCTCAGCTCTTGTTATTCACGACAGCTTCCACCCGACCTTCGCTGCCAGCAGGGGGAGAAGCGGTTCAGGAACCAAGCAGCTGAGCACACTTTTCAGGGAGGTGCACATCTTGGGAGTGAACCTGCGTTTCTGTGCTTCAGAGCCAAGCTATATCACCTGGTATCCGCAGAAGAATCTGATCGGTGAGCCCATGGTTAATAATGAATGGAGGATTACAGCCCAATGATACAATTGGCTTTTATGTCCATCGACAAGGGTGCAATATCTTAACATTTTTTGTGTGCCCCATCTGCTTCAGAAGGCCCAGTCTCATCTTCGTAGATCTCCAGTTATGCTTTGGTTATCATGGCAGGGAGGGTGGGGTAACTCCACAGTTTCGAGCAGCAGTTATTATTTGGGGAGGGGTTATTTGTCCTCCGTTCTTCGTTAACAGCTGCCAAGGGTCACGCCCAACTACTTAACGTTCATGAGCATGTGCGGGTAATTATAATTCCAGGTGAAACCCGGGTCTTTTAAATTAAAATGGTAGTTTATAAACCCTGTCCTAGTTCAGAGTCCCCCCCCCAACATGAATTAGGTGGTCACCCAAGAAGGAAGCACCACAAAGTACTTGTGCAAATGGCAAATAAAGCACTGTTTCCTTATATTATTGCATGTGTCACGATCCATGCGGGGAAACGGGTAAGCGCACAGGCGCCCGGCTGGCAAGCGGGCAAGAAGCAGGCAAGCACGGCGAAGAACGGGGATAACGGGGATTTATTAATGGAGTCAGGGCAGGAAACATCAGACACTGACTAACATCAATGACAGACACTGAACTCTGGTAAGACATGGACTCAAATAGACAGGACGGAGCAAAATAACTAGACACAGCTGGGTACGATCAGGGAAGCACACGTGGATAATCCCCCCCTAACTTGTCGGATTTAAGGTACCACAGTTTAAATGGACTTCATATTCGTTCACTTACATTTTGCCCAGACTACCTTAAATCCGACACGTTACCCCGATAAGCCAGTAACTCCGCTTCGTAGTACAGGCCACTGCTCTCCAAGGTCAAAGCCGACACCTGTGTACAAAGACCCCTTCCGTGGATCCTTGCACTAAGGTCTGGGAACTGCTACATTGGTCTCCAACAACTAAGTGGTAGTTTTATCCACGAGGAGGGAAGGGTTAACAATTCATGTTTGCTCCCTTTGATTTGAACCCATAACATTTGCATTGTTAGCACAACGCTGTACTTATTAAGTGACAGTAGCTTCCATCAAGCTATAGGAGGTCCACCCTGTTTTAGAGGATGATGTAAGCACTATTTGCCTACTTTTACATAAAAACAATGTGAATAGTTACCAATTCACATAGAAATATTTAGCCAGCGATTAGCCATGTCTTGGAAATCAACTGTCAATTGTGAACAAGTGGTTAGAGACCACTGGTGTACAGGAAAACACACAGTGCTGGCACTGCTGGTCCTGCATCTCGCCACCGAAGGCCTGTATCACAAAGCCGGATTCCTTGCTTAGTCGGGTAATTTGAGGATAAGTAACAGTAACTGCGGCTTTTCAATATCATGACGCTGGTTACTTCATAGCAGGATATATTACCATGGTAACTTATGCTGCAGAGCAAAACTGCTCCGGAGAAGGGTTAGCTTTCTGGATCATGGATTTCAAACTAGTACTTAGACCAATCAAAGAGAAGAAGTTGCTCTATTACTTGGTATAACAAATGGACTTTCTCAAACTCTCAGAATGGCTTGTCCTTATGAATCCCGTGACTGCAGTAAAGTTAACTGTATATTCGATATTCACTCATCCAGCCATAATATCTTTCAACAAGCAAGCCAGGCAGTTTTTAATAACAGATATTTAGTGTCCATGGGTAGAGATGCACCCCAATCACTTTTGCATTCCAAACCCATTTGTTAAATCTTATTAACAGCTATGAAAAGTGGCGATCTCTGCTATAGCGAGGTATTGGTTCAGCATGTAGAGCTGACAGACACTCTTGCACAGCCTTTGGTTTTCCAGATTACCTTACGCGCGAATTGTAGTTAACATTTGAATGTAGCACGTGCACTTTCAATCGCTGTCCCTATCTCATATTCTCTTGTGGTGAATGGACAGAGTGCAATAACAAAAAAAATGTATTGCAAAACATAAACTGAAAATCAAGTGGTGGGCATTGTACCCCATTGCCCATTTCTGAAGCCACACCTTACTGAACATGTCTGTCACATTTAGTTTTTTTACCATTAGTCTGTTTATTCTACCCTTTGTTTTTTCATCCAGAAGAGCATTTGTGAGGTCAGGCACTGATGTTGGACATGAAGGCCTGGCTCATAACCTCCATTCTAGTTCATCCCAAAGGTGTTCGATGGGGTTGCGGTCAGGGATCTGTGTTGGCCAGTCAATTTCTTCCACACCAGATTCACCCAAGCATATCTTTATGGACCTTGCTTTGTGCACTGGGGCACAGTCATGCTGAAATCGAAAAGGTTCTTCTCCAAACTGTTCCCACAATGCAGAAGCATTACTGGAGCTTTACTGGAACTAAGGGGTGTAGCCTAATTCCTGAAAAACATCTCCATACCATTATTCCTCCTCCACCGAACTTTACAGTTGGCACAATGCAGTCAGGCAGGTAACGTTCTCCTGGCATCCACCACACCCAGACTCATCCATCAGACAGAGAAGCGTGATTTGTCAGTCCACAGAACATGTTTGCACTGCTCCAGAATCCAGCAGCAGTGTGCTTTACATTACTCCATCTGACTCTTGGCATTGCACTTGGTGATGTGAGGTTAGCATGCAGCTGCTCAGCCATGGAAGCCCATTCCACAAAGTTCCTGGTGCACAGTTTCTTTTTGCCAGGGTTAATGCCTAAGGAAGTTTGGAATTCTGCAGTTACTAAGCCAACAGAGTGTTGGCAACTTTTAAGCACTATGAACCACAGCACTCAGCAACCGTACTCTGCTATTTCATGTGGTCTGACACTTTGCAGTAATACCACTTACAGTTCACCATGGAATATTTAGCAGGGAAGAAATTTCACAAACCGACTCATTACAAAGGTGGCATCCTTTGAGAGTACCATGCTTGAATTCACTGTGCTCTTCAGAACGACGCATTCTTTCACAAATGTTTGTAAACCTGGCTACTGTACGTGGCTGGGTGCTTGATTTTACTGTATATATCATACCTGCAGCCATGGGTCTGAATGAAACAGGTGTCCCAACAGTTTTATCCATATAGGGTAGATTGCAATGTCATGATACCACTAATCTTGGATTGCACTTGTTTGGATTAGTTAAGCTGGAACTTATCTTCGAAGCCTGACTTCAGTGAACCAGCTTTGTGATACAGGCCCCAAGGCTTCCAAGTTTTTATCTCATTTCTGGCGCCAGTGGGGCAGCTCCTTTGAAGAAAGCCGGGGGGCTCAAATCCCAACATCAGGCTGCACTTCCCAGCACAGACACCTTCTGATAAGATGCCGTTGAGAAACATATCACTTTTTCTTACATCGCAGCTGCTAAACAATTTCCCTTGTGTTACTGAGCTAAAGACTGTCTCCTTTCAAATACTCCTTTGACAGTTTGTAATATAGTGCAATCAGTTGGGCAATATCACAGAAGATATAATACTTATTGGTTCCCTAAAAACATGCCAAGATTTATTAAAAGCTTTACATTAATGGCTATCAAGGAGTACTTATAATGTGTGTGAGTATGCTACTGTGCTTTTCTACGCTCCTCCTTTATATCTTTTCTAACTTTGTCTTTTCCTTTGTTCTGGAACGGTTAATAGCCACGACTTGGTATTAAGGCGTTTTCAACAGACACAGTGAATTTGCACAGGCGAAGAGGCTAACATTTGCTTTTCTGTAATGTGATACGTACAAACTACCTATGAGACAGAGTGTGTTTGAGTGAATAGAGTTTCTGAGATCTTTGGAGGAGTTTAATAATCGTGGTACGGTGGGGGTGCTCAGTGTACTTTTACAAACGGCATGGCGCTGAAATTGAGGATTACAGCAATCAGCGCCACGAACGCGCTGTGCTCTTTACTGCCAGACATTTATACAGCGAGTCAAACCGTCCTCAAATGCATTTCCTCACCGCGCTGCCTTTCTAAATGACCGGTACCTATTGTTTTTTATTTATTTATTTATCTTTGTCACTGATTAACGGCGGCTTAGTGCGTGTGAGGATGAATCGGGCACCTTCGCTCCCGGCAGTGACGGTTCTTTGAAAGCGCACCAATCAATAGCCAAGTCATTCCGCTAAATGAGACACACAGCGTCGCCGCTGTATCTTCAAAGTGAAATTTTGTGTCCTTTTAAAATTAAGTGAACGCTTTTCCCCCGATGGCGCCCTCCTGGGCTGCTGTGAGCCCGTATAATGTTTTCCAGAAAATTGTGTCTCGTGTAAGAAAATAAGTCGTCGTTCAGCACCGATACAGTTTTTATTTTCCTTTATAGGACTGTACGAAAAAAACTGATACACAGAAAGATAAAACCAGCCCCATAAATATAATGAACCGTTAATGCCTATTTTAATGACGGTGGAGGCCAGATGGTTAGATGATTGCGTGAATTCCCGAATGCACCTGTTTTTGAGTTTATTTGGGATGTATGATTTCTATATATTTTTATTACATTCTCTTTAATTTAATGTGTTAATTTACTTTGTTAAACTTTATTGCACAGTCTCAGGACCGAATCAGAGTACATTTCACCCCATATCATCAGGAACGTTGCTAAAGATTTTGGGCCCCGTGAAATCATATCATACGCCCCCCCCCCCCCATTCCAAAACAATCCAGTTATTTTCCAAATTTTTTAGGGCCCCCGTCAGTCTGGTGACCTTAGAATCATCCTAACTCCCCCCCATCCCCCCCCCCACGCTGTGGCGCCCCTGCATGTTATACTTGTATAACTGTGTATGTGACAAAAAAGAATGTTGAATCTTGACTCTATGCTTCCTTTCATATTAAAATGTATTAATTACACTGGAACTAACTAGATAATATCGAATTGGGGGGACAGGCTGACTGTGTATTTCTTCAGCTTTTACTCTAGACCCGGTAAAATATATGCTGTTCGCTTTTACTGTGATGATGACACCTACTTTTTCACAAGTGACTAGGTTACTGTGTCACATGACCTGTCAAAGCACGTAAAGGCTTGTAGACACATATATATTATAATAAAATTTATATTATAGTAACGGCTATGAACTCGTATATATTTTATATGTGCAATAAAAGTGATCTGATGCTGTTGGGCTGGCGTGGTTCCAGGTTGTCACCTACGCGGTTATGGAACCGGACGGATAATGTAAGAAGCAGATTCAGAGCGACGCCGTCCCCTTTGCCCAACGGTCCCCGTTTCTATAGAGCCCCAGCGGTTATAAAACGCGTGAAAACGCAGCCAGGAACAGGTGCACTGAAGAGATGGAAGGTGAGTCTCCTTTTTTAATTAAACGGCAATGGGCTTTTGTTTCTGCCGTAGTGGCAAAAGACATTTGCTGCAGTTCCATCGGGCAGAGCACTGTAAGCACTGTAAGCACTGTAAGCACTGTACGAAATGGCAGAAAATGGCCATAAGCAGCACATGTAAAACACCCATTTAAATATCGTCCTCTGGACTTCCTCTTCCAGCTTTAATTATGATAATTACTTGAGGTTGCACTTGTCTCTTAGAGTTAGTGGCTGATTGAATTCTGGGAATTACAGCAGAAGAGTGTTTGATTTATAATAATATAAAAATATATATGGCCACGGCTGGCCCCCCGTCCTGGGTTGCTCCCTGCCTCGTGCCCATTGCTTCTGGGATGGGCTCCGGACCCCCCGCGACCCAGTAGGATAAGCGGTTTGGAAAATGGATAGATGGATGGATATATATGGCCAATTCATCTTTTGAATTTCTATTAACTTCCCAATGTCTACATTTAAGCCATGCTACCTGGTCTGTTTAGACTTTTCTTGGAAGAAACAAAAAAATAACAGCGTTAAGCTACCAGTAATGTGTAAATTTTTTAAAAGTCTACATAATCATTTTATTCCTGGAATTCTGAGATGGAGGTCAAGACAACATTGTTACCCACAAAAACCTTAGCTTAGCCTCTTTAATCACTTAGTATCTCAGACAAGAAATGAAAAAGTTTATAAACATTTGACTTTTTCTGGGTCGTTTAACCCCGGTCTGGGAAGGCCACATGCTTACAGGGTTTAGCGAAACATGTTTAATAAATTCCAATTAACACCCAGTTGGTACCTGAGAACTCCAGGTGACCTAATATGAAACACTATTTAAAATTAATTAAAAACTGAGTTAGAGCTAAAATGAATCCGTACCCCTAGCCTGGTCCTGCCTAAATGGGCAGCCACGCTCCATTTCACCTGAACTACCAAACAAGCAAATCCACGTATTTCCATAAAACGCATGAAAGTTCATCAAAAGCAACCATAGTCTACATTAGAAAATATAAGTAAAATAGGAATAAACTATTTCATGACCTGGATTTGGCACTGCAAAATGCTGTTTTTGTCCCTGATTAATAATAATGAGTATAAAGCTTAACGAATGTATAGCTCAGTCTACGGCAGCCCTTGAAAAGGTACCCAGATGTAATAAGACTAGGTCAGTTTTTTTGCCTTGAGAACTTTGTTGAATTTGTACGTACCCAGGGAGATGGGAGAGGTCAAGTATCGTGTTGGTGATTTAATTACATCCATCCATCCATCCATCCATCTATCATCCATCCATTCATCCATCTATCATCCATCCATTCATCCATCTTCTATCTAGGGCAGGATCACAGACCTTGAGCCCATCCCAAGAAGCAGAGGGCATGAGGCAGCGGGCACTCTGGATGGGATGCCAGTCCCAGGTACAGAGCACATGCTCACACAGTCTCACACTATGGGCACTTTAAAGACACCGCTTCACCTAACTCAGTGTTTTTGGAAGCGGAAAACCTGCACGAATATGGGGAAACTCCACACATAGCCCAAACCACACTGCAGTCACACTGCAGCAAATACACTGCAGTAAATAAAATACAGTGACCAGTTGCATTCTTGTTATTGTATTATTTATTTTTGAGGTTCATTTGTAGACCATCCCTAGGCATTACATTAGGTTTATTTATTTAGCAGTGACATTTATTCAAAGCGATGGGTAATTGAGAAGGTAGGGCCAGCCAATCCCTGGAGCAATAGGGGCTAAGGGCCTTGCTCAAGGGCCCAACAGTGAAATCACTCTGCTGGGATTTGAACTAGCAACCTACAGTCCCACAGTGTTTGTCCAATGGGTTGGCTGAAACCCACAACCCTAAAATTTAGCCGGGCTGCTACATATGAGAAAACTTTGCAAACTGGGTTTGTAGGTTTTAAAGACCCACAAACTGTCACAGCCCTAAGCAACTAAAGGCATCCATATTCCACGAGTCTTCTAGCTCTTTTCCTGTTCATGGTTTTGGTTTGGGGGGGTGGGGGGGATCTCTGTCATAAAGCGGTTGCGATCCCGCAGTGTCCTCCCAGCCCTGGCAAGCCGCCAAGCTCACTTTCTTCCTAATATCTCTTAAACACTGTTTTAACAGTTCGGCTTAGCTGCTCCGTTTCCCAAATGCGTTGCTGACTAAATGCAGGCTTTCCTTACAATTGAAAATAACATCCTGTTTTGTTACGAACGGTGGCGCAACTGAAAAGGTCAGATCTAAACAAAGAGCCTCCTTTGGGAGAAAACTGGGGCACCACTTACTCAACTGAAAAACTTCGCTGTAGGTTTTTCCTGTGTTTTTAGGTTTTAGTGAATACATGTCGTACGTAAAACAGTAAATCACCGAGAGTGTAGAATGAGAAAATGCAGAACATATACTTTTAAGGCGCGACGCTTGTAGACATAAGGGGCCGCAGTATGTAGAAAGTTCCGCATGTAAGGTGAAAATGAACCTGGCACGTTTTCCAGACACCGAAGTGAGTTATGAAAAAGAAATGTGTGAAGTTGGAAGATGCGGGACAAGGGCACCCAGCTAGAGTTTTTATAGTGCAATATCGAATCGTTTGGAGCCCATGGCAAAGTTCACCTCATTAATGACATCTAGCTGGCTGCTGTTTGGAGGACTAATGGGCTGCATTTAAAAGCCAGCTGGGCCGAGGGGAGGGGCGGGATCCTACAGCGGGGGGGGGGAGCAGGTGGCTCTCCTAGAACATGACATTGACTCCGAGAAGCAAAATATTCAACTAGGTCAAAAGGTCAATTTAAAGGGTCACATTGAGCTGCTGTCCCTACCCTTTGCTCGAATGGTGTACCCCGATACGTGGCTTCCATCCATTTCGGTCACATGTCCTGAGAAATAGGTTACATTCTTTTATTTCTTTTTTACTGCCCTCAATCTTACAGCATGTACTGCTAATTGCTAACCGATTATAGGAGAGTAAAATTCAACATGACTGTGCATGCCCTACCTACATTACGCCTGGTGCCAATTTTGTGTTTCAATTAGCTTAGTGCCTATGTTGAACAGCGATTGATTTTTTTTTAATATGTTTCTTTTAAATTACTGATCACTGTGTGCATTTTAATTATTCCCATTGATGTTTAAATTCACCAGCAATTATGTTGAGGACATGCAATGCAGTCGATGAAGGACTCTTTTCCGAAACGTCTTGTCTGTATTTATAAATATTACAACTTATATAATGGAACTCATTAGATTACTATGCACATATTAGAGAAAGCAGACCATTAATGTAGACTGGGCAAGATAATTCAATTGGGGAAACATCTGGTTTAATTATAAAATGCTATCAATCAATGTCAGCCAAGGAGCGATGAGGAACATCTATGGATCAAGTTCAGCTTCAAACTCTCTAATAACACCCCAGCGTGAACAAAGCACCACGTGAGCCAGTGGCAGCCAGGTTCAGTAAACATTTTAGCGATAGCACCCTGGTTAAAATTGATTTACCACAGTGCATTGTCCACTTATCACGAGTGTCGAGAAATCACAAGAGGAAGAGAAATCACATCTGATTCCCGAGGTGAAGATTGCTTAAACTTAGCAGACCTCGCCTGTCAGAATTTAGCTATCATGCTATATGCCAGAGTTAGCACTGTGCAAAAAGGCAAGATACAGTAGCAGCTAGTTGAAGTACTATCCCTTAAACTATGATGGAAAAAAATACACACTACATTAAGGGAGGATTGACATGGCTATACTGGACATGAAGGGTGTGTAGTTAGAGATTTATAGACAAGCGTATCGCATGGGCTGAACAGAAGAATAAATGTCAAAGCACATCAAAGACTTACAGTTCTCAAAGTCCATAACGCAATGCATTTATGGAATAAGCTAAATGCAAGATCGTGTCACAGTCCAGTAATGAAAATAATAAAAAGTGATGAAACATGTGCACTGACTACGAGTTTTACCAAAGCCCTAAGTCTCTGAAAATAGACTGGAAAAAAAATTACAAAAGTCAATGAATAATGCAAAGGTTACCTTTCTCAGCTGCTTTCATTGTGGGACGTGTATCCCAGCGAGGATGAGGGAGACCAGTCGTCCCAATGAAACTCAAATTCCCCTTGCCTTTTATTTTATTTATTTTTTTCCAGAGCACAAAGCAAAAAAAAAAAAAAAATGTCAAAAGGGCGCACAACAGGAAACATAATTTATCATAAATGAAAGGAGGATGCATAACCCACAGGGCATCCAAATGCATAAATCATGCTGCCATTTTCACAGTCTTCCTGGGAGGGATTCCTCTCATGATAGCAATCACGTGACCTGAGGTTCAGTTTGCGATGTCCCTCATGCCTCCCTAAATTTCACTAAAAACTCCCCAAGTCATGCCAACCTTTCAGCCTACTGCAGATTAAATACCTATTTGCTGCCACCCGGTGATGCGTTGTACGTTTGTAGAGGACCGTGGTTGACCCCTCTTTGCGTAATAGACCCTTCGTCTCCTCGCAGCGAAATGCAGCCTCCGGCGACCTCCTGCACACCCACCTGTGGCCGCTTTCACAAAGGGAAAAGTAATTATATCACATGTTCCTTCAACTGTGGTTTTTCTCACTCAGTCCGTACGACTCCACTGAGAAACGGTGTTTGGTTGGGTCACGTTGGGCTGGTCTTTCAGGGAGAACACAAATGGAATTCAGTAACAGAATGTACCAAGGCAACGTTTCTCAGTCCAGACCTCAAAGGTACCCAGAAAGTCCATGGGTGTTTCTCAATAAGCATACTTGACCATACTTGTGTTCTCATGTTCCATTGCCAAAGGCCAGTTCCAATACTCAAGAACAGAAGTATAGAGGATGGCAAAAATTCACAGATATCATTCTTGCCCCTCCCATATATCAAGGATCCGTAGCCTGCATCCTCACCAAACAAGACCAATCCCATGATTCATTGTGCCCCAAGTCTGTTCTTAAGAGGCCAGTTAGCAAGAACAGTCTTTCCAAGACCACAAGTACGATCCGTGTTTTTGGTACTGAGAAACACCCTACATTTTTTGCTCCCTTTCACTTATCAGCACACCTGAGCAAAACAATCAAGAACATCAAAAACCTGATACAGATGTGTTTAGTGGAGATCCACTAGGAAGAACCTGAAAAGCAGAACAAACGACAATACTCTTTTGCGTACGAGGTGCAAACAATGGGACTTCGCAGTCTTCTCCTCTCTTCGCACCCTCCAGCAGCACCGAGAATCCCCCCGTCGGGGAGTTGGTTAATTAGCTGGCTCCCAAGTTAGCTAAACGAGCCCTCGCGCAGGTAAGTCAGCCAGGAAGCACCAGGTGGGAGAGGCATGGTTGGCCAGCTGCCACAGCGTCCTCTTTGCAGAAAATGTCTTTTAAAGGAATCATGGAAATGATGTTGCAGTTAATAGGAATTAACAGCTCCATGCAAATCTGAGCACTTCTTGAAAAAAATGCAGAAATAGCAGATTCTCAAGGTTATGTAATGGATTAAATTACATCAACAGACACCGGGGTCGAGAAAGTTGTAATGCTGTAACATTTCTGTTGGGGTGCTTTGTGGCATTGTTTTATAAAGGGAATGTGTGAGACAGATGTCTTAAGAGAGAGATTTAGCGGGTTATAAATGTGGAACCATGTTATCGGTCCCTCATTAGTGACTAAAAGAACTCCCAGTTGGTACAATCTGGTTCGGTGCCCAGTAAACCTGACAAGATTCCTAATATTCCTCCCAAATCTTGTTTAGTTTTTTTCTGTTCAAGTTTCACTTGCCTGGGTTAGTTTCATGTATGTTGAAATAAATATTTTAGTTGTAGGGTTTCTTCTCTCTGATATGTCACCTCTGTCCTTGCTGATCTTGCAAAGGGAAATAGCCACCCGTCTTCGACCCTGTCCTGATCAGGGTTACAGAGAAGCCTGCATTCTGTAGCAGGCAGTACAAGGTGGGGGGACACCCTGGACTGGATACCAGGCCATCACAGTACCCAGATGCCTGTTAGTCTTACTGCATGTCTTTGAGTGGCATGAGGACACGAGAGTGTCCAGAAGAAACATACATGACACGGGGAGAACTTGCATACTCAACAAACATGGAGCGAGGGTGGGATTTGAACCCTTAACACTGAAGATGTGAAGCAGTAAAATGAAATGATGCTGTATTTGCACAAGTGCAGGTACACTGGAAATCTTTGACTCTCTAATACTGCCCTCCTTTAAGACATACACACACATATACAGTTAAGCTTGGAGTCTGAGTGCAGGATAAGCTATTTATCTAGCATCTCTGGAGCGGGGGCGGGGGGGGGGGAGGGTTATGGGTCTTGCTCAAGGGCCTATTAGACATGTGACTACTTTGCCAAGCACAGGAGTCAAACCAGCAACCTTCCGATCACAGGCACATAAACCTAACCCGTTGAGCCCCACACTGCTCCGTCCCAAAATTGCTGCCAGCGTTGGGATTCAAACCCAAGCCCCCAAAGAGCCTGGAGCCATAATACTACTATGCCACGCTACAATCATTCTACCACCATTTGCATAATTACATGACTAACAGAAGCAAACCCCGTGTGTGTCTTTTTAATTGTGTCAAACTGATCAGGTGAGATCGGAATAGAATAAATCAATCAATCTGTGCATTAAAATTTTATTTTAAATAATTCTATAAAGTTGAGTTTGTTAGTCATGGTCAAGTGGTCTGTGCTCCGTAGGCAGGAAACTGGTCTTTAGCTGAGTTTAGCCCTAGGAAACTGTACGAGAGGTTATAGCAGGTTATGGAGCTTCTCTGACCTCTTCACACTTTCTCAAGTGAGATGTCTAAGGTTAGTTATGTACAGATCACAGTTCACAGTTCAGGTCAGGGGCCTTATGAGAAACCGCTGAGCCATGTGACCAGGGCATGTGGCGGCATCCCGGCAAGCCTGACAGGGGACTGGAGTGAGAAGTGACCAAGAGGGCAGCAGGACATCGTCCCCCTCTGCCATGTCTGCGTCTCCCTCCTATGCCGTCCACCTGCCATCGGACAATGGCAGACCTCCAGGGTAATGAATACAGGCTGTGGCCACCGTGGTTCATCACCGGACAGCTGGCTGTCTCCTCCGGAGGGATCTGTCACATGACCGGCCCGGCTGCCAACTAGCTCACGTTTCGAATCAGGTGGCCAATGGTGGCCTTTGCAGGTTTCACTCTGCTCTAAATCCGTTATTTTCCGGTTGTGAGTTTGAGGCCTGGATTATCAAAGGCATCGCTGGTTGGATGGGCATGATAAAAAGCAAAGGCATGATAAAATGAAATAATTATGATGCAAAAGGATGTGAGGGAAATGTATACCTGTGATGATCAAAACAAAGAATCAAAGAAGAAAGATGAGATTAAAGTGGGAAATCAGTTAAAGGAAACAAAATATCGCTTTTCTGTGTGTTGTAAATCAAATGACTAAAGTCACGCAGGTCCACAGTATGGTGAGTAATTTTCTTGCGGTATTGATGGAGCCAGGGAAAAAAAAACAAAGAAATAAAGTCAATCATTTGATATTTGTTGTCTGTAGAGAGCCAGATGTTCCCTACAAAGGAAATCTCAGCAAGGCGCACAATGCAATAATCTCAAAGCTTACCATGTGAAACGAAACCTTTTCAATCATATTTTCCAGCATGGATTTGAAAGGAAGGGGCAGGTGAGAGTCGAAATAACAGACCAATAGTGATGCGGAGTAAAAAAAAATGTACTGTGAAAAATGTCTTCATTTATAAGACTTACTATTATTGCAAGTGTTGGGGATCCTTTTAAAGGACATGTTTGTTCTGTGAATAAAAAAGTAAGCCGTTCTAAGGCTTCTGTCCAGATGAGTTCAGCAGACGCATTGAAATTTTTGTACTTTCCATGTAAACCCTTTGTCAACAGCACAGTTTATGCTCGCAACTCATAAAAAAAGGGAATATTTCTGTAACCTTTCAGTAAAAGAGATACTGACTGAAAGATCACACTATTCACTAAGACTGACACTGCACCATGCACACCAAAAGATAATGGCCTGCGCAAACAGTCTGAAATGCTTTTCATTTTTATTGAAAGCAGAGTCTCTTTTAAAAAGATCTGGGCCGATCTAATAAGTCCTATTGTGTTAACTAATGCAGGATATGTCCGTGTGGGTTCTGTTAATACACGTGTATTCTGTGCATGTATCTTGCACCTTCCGTTTGCCAAAAGCGGTGTTACAGTGTTTTCTTCATGGTTTTCTTCCTAAGCTTTAAGCCTGACAATTCGGGACTCGGCAGAGGAACGTCGGTAACTTCAGCCAGAGTCTTTTTTAGTTTGTTTGTCGATTTAATCAAAGCTTCCGCCATTGGTGCATCCGATCCTTACAGAAGGTAATGTGACTCGTGTGCTGCATCCCCCTCCCCCCATTTTCAGCATAGCAGTTACTGCACCCAGCTGTTGCATTGCAAAATCCGCCCCCCTTAAACCGAATCCCTGTTCATTTATTGCCATTGCACTTAGATGAAAAGTAACGTCAGATTCACGTATCCATTGCAGTACGAATTACGGATTCATTACTGATTACAGATTCATTACAGATCCATGTATCCGTCGCAGTTACCAGCTGTTCATTAGCTCCGGTTACTCGAGAGAGTTACGGCATCGTGTTCAGTTAATGTTGAATTAACCTCGATTCATTCGGTGCCTATTTTTGTGTTCTTTTATTTTGCTTTTTTTTTATAAATAAAAGTTGATAAATATATTGATTCTGGCAAAACGAAAAAACACCGAGTTGAGAAACGGTTTCAGTACCATTCGCCAAAGTGACAGATGACAGCTAAACTCGGTGTAACGTGACATGTTCTGAGGCGTATCACTCTGCAAACGCTTCGAGGACGGCGCTGCCTTCACTCTGCCGTCAGACATGGCTCACTCCTCCAAATGACTGTCAGCTCAATGTTGCTCGCTTTCAGTCCCTTCCAAGTGCCATTTTGTCCGTCATCTGGGGCCGTTCGTTCCCGGGGCTTCTACACTCTGCTACATTATAGGCGCCCTAAATTTGAATCACTATAGCGTAATGCTAAATATGCCCGTGGAGGAAACTGAGATTGGGGAAAATCCGTTAGTGGGGGGTTTTAACAAGGGCCACTGATGTGCACATTTGTGAATAACATCAATTACACCAGGAGATAAGACGGAATATGGATTTGTTCCAGATACTCATTTCCTGATCCGAGAAGAGGGTCCTGCGGCCCTCACCACTGCGGCGGCTGCTAAAGTGCAAATATTTTTGAGGGATATGCAGTGCATTGTGGGTAATGAAAACACCCTCCACTCTGATACTGAGGTTTGTCAGACAGTGTCTGACATAATCTAATTCCGGTAATGTATTCTACATAGTAATTATAATATACATAGAGATTGCAACTTAAAAACAATGCTTTTTCATTTCGATTAAATTTTATCTGTATAAGTCATTTTCACGTTACATTGTTTCAAAGGACTTTATCCCTGTCCAAACTTTGACTTTAACTTTGAAATTCAGAACCCCACATTTTAACTGAATTGCTTCTTGCCATTTTCACTTTTCTTATATATAGATTTAAGTTGCTGTAGTAATCAGTTAAATGAACCGTACAAACGTCCTTGTTCAGATGATCTTTCTCCAACTCTAATTGCCATCAAATGTAATAACCTTAACCTTTAAATACTGAAACAACATCCGGAGGTGTGAAAAATGGAACGACTCCATTATGGAAAGGGAGCAAGCGATTCTAACAAATTAATCACCAAATTCATTATCTCAGATACAGCCAAGCACGGGTATAAAACCATCACTTTCTTGAACTTCCATTTTTGAGGTGGTGCATTATCTTGTCACAGTGAGAATTTTCTTTGTGATAAACTACCTCTGCGTACTGGGCGTAATTTGTATGCAACATAATAAGATCTGCGCTAAAGACACGTCAAGGCACCTTAAAACAGATCGGCGCAAAGTAAATACTTTGACAGGAAACACCTGTACAGCCGATACAAAACATTTTAGTGAGTCTTTAGCAGATGACAAATGTTTGGGGTTTTTTTTTGCTTTGGTTGGCACTGCGGTCGCGAAAGACTGGAGGTTATGAATGGACCCTCTAAATTAACGAGGGAGCCGACACCATTCAAAGAGTAATGTTAATGTATTCACATTCTTCCCGGATTGCCAGAAAGCAGCCTCCACGCTGTTAGGAACAACAGGAATAATGGCGTGACAATGAATGAAGTTGAGGTGAGCACATTATTTTATTGTTTCTCCGGCGAATAAGAGACAATTCAAGGCACGATCTCTTAATTGTTTTCTACGTTGGCTGAATGTTCGTTGTACAGATAAATTACTGCATGCACCTGGGTGTTAAAGCCAAACTACTGCCACATCTACCCACTACAGAGACTCCATCTCAGTTCTCTGTGGTTTTGCAACACCCTGGAAAAGAGCGGGACTCCAACCTAAAACAAAATTCCCTTTGCATCATTAGTCTCCAATTAAATTTAGGAAAGACAACAATATTGTTCTCCTAACCTAACATCCTAAGGGCACCCACTCCTTCCACTATGACTAAACTAATTAGTATGTTCAGTCCCAACCACAGTCTGATGCATTGTAGAATGACTGTAGGCTCTTGTTTAAAGGGTCCTTAAATTTGTCGTTTTCTCTTGGCTTTTGTAAAAGACACCGATTCATTTACAGCTTCACACCAAATGTGTGCTGTTTCTGGTAACCTTGCCAACCGGTTTAGGTGGCCAAGCTGATGCCCGTGACAATTTTTGTCTCTCCGTTAGCTTTTCATAAGTGCAATAACCCTCTGTCATGTCACCCTTCCACCTGCAGAAGGAGACTCACTGGCTGTCTGGAAGCAGGTTCATCGCACACTGCCTGCTGGCTCACTTCTTTCGCACAACACTGGCTGACTAAGCAGATGCCTGAGTGACAGCTCAGCCCAATTCACTTCTAACTGTTTCAAAGATATGATAAAATGGCTAGCAGGTACAGAGGGTTGGGCAGCCAGTCATCCTTCATCTCCTTTAAGTTTTTTTTTGTGTACCAACACTGTGACTAGTTTCTTTTCCCCAGTTTATTTCCGACTTCTTAATACTAACTTTGTAAACTGTCCAACTTTAATTGCACCTAATTCCATCTGTATTGGATTCCATCTTGTATTCGTAAGCACGGGACACCTTCAGAGGCCTTGTGGACTCCATGCCATGACAGGTCAGAGCTGTTTTGGCGGCACAAGGGGGAGCTACACTGGTGGCCAAAATTACGAAAACACAATTTTCAGAGATCCTGAAACTTTATTTAACTGTTGCCCCAGTTACTTATTGAATTAGTCAATGCATAATATTTGTAACATTCTTTGATTGTTTAGGAACATTACCGCCTATATTCGAGTAGTAATTTTTACAGCATAATGCCAAAAACACTGGACGTTTTCACAATTTTGGTTACTAGCGTATACAATATCAGAAATATGTATACATATATGTGTGTGTGTGTGTGTGTGTGTGTGTGTGTATATACAGGTATTCCATTGCTTCTGGGACAGACTCCGGGATAGGCTCTGGACCCCCCGTGACCCAGTAGGATAAGCGGTTTGGAAAATGGATGGATGGATGGATATATATATATATGTTAACCCTTGTGTCCAGCCCCCTCCTCCTCCCCTGCTTCTCTCTGTTCTGTGTTCTGTGCTGTAAGTCCTGTGAAACCCTCCCCCCGTAACTTCCTGTTTATATGCTTCACCGTTGCTCCTTGGGGAGTGTTATTTCCTACCACTGTGAATATGGATGGCATGACAGTAAAGCTCACCAGACTTGACAGCTCATACTGAATTGAGCTAAAATTGTCACCTGTTGTTTGCTGGTGTACACATACAGCTGTGTGTCCATGTCCCATTCTGTGTCCCCAGCCTTGTGCCCCAATCTTACAAAAATGTGCTTCCTCAAAAAATATGACGACGGAGTCCAGGTACTGATGCTGCTTTGATGAAGTACTCTGGAGCACAGATCGATCAACTCATAAAAGTGTATTCCCTGTGACCCTGATAATGATAAATGGGTAGAACATGGATGGATGGATGGATTGAAATGTCTTTCCTTAAGCTATGCTCTTGCTATCTAGTGGGTTTATTATTATGAAGGGTAACGATCAAATCAGATCAAACCTAAGCATAGGTGTCCACATGGTCGATCTACAGATCAGAAATGCAAAAAAGCAACTTCCTCTGTAATTTGTATTATATTACAAATAAATCTCAATAGTCCCTACTCTGAAAGACTCTTTTTGGACACTGTCTGATGGGAGGTGTTTAGCAGAACAGGGAAGTGTCCTGTGAAGGAGGGAATGTAAGCACTCGGTTATAAATGTTGCAGTACGCAGCCACCAGTCACCGGAAGATATTTTTACTCCTCTTTTCTGCAATTTTACTTGCAGATGAGTTTTGCATTAGCCAGGGATCGTTCGGGTCATGAGGGCGCAAACCAAATATGGAATCTTTAGAAATACATTTCTTTGAAATTGAATTAAACTGTATGTTAATCTTGTCTCTTGTCGTCATAGCGTTTTTGGCCTAGAAATTCGTGAGCATCCTACAATGGACTGTACTGAGCAGTAGTCGAAAAACTAAGCCCATTGCTTTCTATAAAAATGCAAGCCACCCCTGATTAATAACCGCTTAGCAATCTGGCTGGGGTACAAGCACAGCGAAAAGGCTTTCGCGTGAGCCGAGCCTCTGTGTGTGCTCAAATAATACACCTGTCAACAAAACTTAATAATTATCATGTCAGCTGTTGATTAAGTATTTTAACATATGCTGGGATGTGGGTTTGAGAGTCTGAAAACAAAGATGTTGCTGTCAATAGCACATTGGAAAGCGGTCAGATGGCTCAGCGTCGATGTGTGTTGGCTGGGCTGGCAGCGATCGCTCCTCGCTCGCTTGGCTCACGTCCTTCGAGGTCCGTCTTTTATCTTTTCGCTGTGGCGTCGTGTCCTAGTGGCCCCCCGCCACAGAGATGCTATCCCCTGAGTGGGCATCTCAGAAGTGCCACAGATGTAGATGCTAACCCTTGACTGAAAGACACCCCCCCCTCCCTCCCCGCATTATAGCACCTGATCCCCTTGTTGTTATTGCATGAAATAGCTGTGAACATTTGGCAAATTTGCATGAGGTTTGCAAAGGGACTTGTAGCTGATCTCCCTCTTTTTCATTATGGTTATTCAACAAAGGACCACAGACAAATCTTTATTGCTTGTGTTCCAAGTATCCATTGTCCATCCAACATTTGAAAAATTGAAAGAAGTACAAAGAAATAATTTGTCACAAAAAGAAGACGAAAATCGAAGGTTTAACTGGAATCAGGACTGAACCAGACGCTGGTGCACATGGAAAGTGTTCATCGTTTTTTCTCCCAAGGAGAGCTGTTAAATACTTAAAATATCGTAAAATTTCTATTATCCCCTGTGAGGATTGTGACCTTAGCACAGTGGAGGTGTTTGTGTGCTTTAACACTCTGCAGAGCTTTGTTCTCTGGAGCTCGGTCTTCCGCTAATGCGTCCCACAGCGAACAGGTCTGTGGGCATAAGCTGGAAAAGCTAAAGGAAAGAAACAGAATAGAGGTACGGGAGCCCATCCCTCCCCCGGTAGCCAGGCTCGGGGGGCAGTTGGGTGTCCACAGGCGAGCTCCGGGTGACCGGGCCGCCCACATGAGCAGGCTAGGCTCTGCTCGATTACGTGGTGGCACCTTGTGGGCCCACCATCCGCAAGTTGAAAGACGGGGAGCGGGGGGCAGCGTCAAATGGCTGGCAAGCACTCGGAAGGATCTGGGGTTTGGCAATGGGAATGTGGAGGGTCACCTCACGGGTGGGAAAGGAGTCTGAGTTAGTGCAGGAGATTTCAGAACTGGGCTGACCATACCTCCATGCAAGGTGGGGGCGCTGCTACTAAAGCATCCCATCAGGGGTGCACTCTCTCAGGCTGTGCAGCTAGAGGTCTTCCTGGATGACACGAGAATGTCTCCATGCTGAGGAATGGTTGCTGTTTGTGTGCATGGACTGAGAAGCTGTGTGGAGGACCCAGGCTTCTTAAAGAGGACAGGTGAGGGACATGAAAGGGTGGGTAATGTTGGTCATATCTGGGGGGCTAAACAGGGATGGTGATCCTGATGTTTAAAAAGGAGGATCAAAGGTTGTGTTCCAGTTATGGGGGATCACGTTGCCTTTTAGCACGTGGCAATAAAGATTCTGATTTTGATAAAAGGAAAGCATATGCCAGGCTACTGCAGAGGAGAATCTACCTGATTAGTTGAACCTTGGATTCGGGAGGAACAAAGAAATTCTGACCTGGCTGTGGAACAATAGACCAATTCTTCTCCCATGCACAGATGAGTTATGGTTCTTGGGGACATGCTACACTTTCAAAAAAAGTATAAACATTTGTACCTTTGCTTGTCACTGGGTCTGTATCATTGTAATTGTACCTTTTAAGGTACAGAAATGGACTCTGAGGAACATCCCAAAGGTACAAACAGCATTAACGTACCATCAATGGTTACCATCAGAGTTCATATCTGTACCTTAAAATGTACAATTACCTACAGCTAATGGTACAAGTGGCAGACACTTGAGGGTACAGCCCCGGTGACAGACAGATTCTTTACCTCTTTTTTTCTGAGAGAGTAACACAGTATGCATGTGTTTTTGTGGACTTGGAGAAATCATATGACACCGTGACTCAGGAAATATGGTGCGATCATCACGAGAAGTTCTTCAAAAGAGTCACTGCTACTTCGGATAGAGAGGAACCGGCAAGGGTGATCTCATCCTAGAGGATCTGTATCTCCCAGATGGTCCGAGAAGATCTGGAGATCCCTGGTAACAACATAGTGTCCATGGCCTTAGTCAGGGAGATCTGGTCAGGCATGCCAGGCATGCCACCATCCTGACCCTCACCAGAAAAATCTGTGTGAAGATGATGGAGATGTCAGATAGCATCTTTAGTACTTATGATAAAATAGGCAATATTTCCAGTGTAACAGTTTCCTTTAAGCATAGGTAATCAGAGTAAAACAGGCAAACATATCACCAATGCTGGTGGTAACTATTTTGTAGAAAACATGGCATGATCTAACATTTATCACGTTAATAACCCAGTCTGGAGTGTAAATCTATATTTTCTTTTGCATCTCATTTTGGCCCCTACATATGTATCTTTCAAAACAGAATTAAACTCCATGCTAAATTTTTCATAGTATAAACCAGAATTACAGGCATTAAAAATGAAGCTTCTTTAAAGCTAATCTGAATTGTAAATGACCTGCAAAACAACCTAAAACAACCCGAAGAATACCAATGTAATATTATTAAATAAAAATTCAGCCACTTTTGACACGACTCTCATTGCATACAGCATACATTGACACTATCTTTTGCCGTGTGAGACAGGTCAGGCAACCTGTAAAGAATCCCTTTGCTCTGGGCACCTCTTAATTAACATGCTGTTTTGACACATGAGCAGAATTAATCATCTCGGTAGCATTTAGGTGACCTTTCTGTTACCACAGCAAATCTGAACCGTAAGTTATCAGCCTACTCATTTTAATCTTTTAAAATCGAGCAGTGGCCAGATCCATAGCCAGCCCCTCCCCGAAACACAAGGCATGCGCCCCTGCGGGATTCGTCGTCCCTTCTCTTTGACTGAGACCGCTTTCACGGGTGCATTGCTAGGGAAGTTCATATTCAAAAGCTGCACATTTTCAAAAACAAGCGGCCTTTGTACAAGGCCCAGGTTTCCTGGCTGCAATAGCATAATAATTCATCAAATGACAAGATTTATTCATGTTTAAAAACTCCTGCCAAAATTCTGTCACTTGCTTCTCTTGTTCCATCATATTTTTTAATGAGGAGTCATCCTTTTCATTCATAACAACCCTGACAGCAATTATGGAGTGATTTGAGTTAGACTAACATTTTAAACATGGGCCGGCATTTATCTTTGCCGAGAGCATCGATTTCGTACTTAAGGCCAAAGATACAGAAGGAAAATTTTGCACTGTACAAACAAATAGAATTTCCCAGTGTCTTTAATCTGCTTGAAGACACTCGGCAGTTCAGAAAAGTATGTTGATGAATTGCTGGACGAGGAGACAAATTGGTATGTTAGGGGATAAGCACTCAAACATGTAATGTTTTGTACTGTGAAGATTTATTATGACCATATGTTTGGTGTGACAGGCTTTGCTGCTGAATGAGGTTTTATTAGAACAGAAGACTGGTCCACAGGACACCTTCAAAGTACATATTACTGAAAATGAGTCCAGGTTCCTGGTTTGCCCATATGGCAAATGGTTTAGAATAAATGTTTTAAAATCTCTTGAAACTAGACACTGTAGGCCACATTTAATCAATTTCAGCTTAATTTTAATACAGAAAAAGGCAATATTCTAATGAATTTTATGGCAAAATAAGATCCATTAAAAAGGCACCAAACTGCTTATTTTGCATCATAAATTAAATGCTTTTATGCGACCTGTGGCAGTTGGAAGGTCAAGGTGGGACAGCAGCCAAGGAGAGCAGTGATTATCCAGATCCAAAATGCTTTCCTCATACCATTAAAATGGTAGTGCTGTGTTTCCCAATTCCCAAGTTTTTGCTCCCTCCCAGATCCCACTGACAGGGAGCAAAAATGTGGACCATCTGTGGCTCCCTAAGGACTAGGCTGAGAAACAATCTTTTTGAATGGTGGTAAGTATGCAAAATGAAACCCAAATTGCAACACACTCCTCCCCACATCTCTTTTCAAACTTCTTCTCCATCACACCCAGCACACTCCCCTGTCCGTCCAGTTGACCCTTTATAAAACCACATGAGAAATAATTAGTCGAAGCTGGGCCCCATTAACTGAAGACCCTGTGAGCACAGAGATGGTGATCAATCGCCATGGAAGCAGGAAGTATCACTTTCATGCTGATCTGTCTCAGAACATCTCAATAGGCACAAAATGCATTCCAAAGGATGTCATTTCAAAAGATGAGTCTCTAAAGACGTGTGGCAAAGTTTTACTTATAAAAGCACATGACAGGTATCACGTCGTTAAATAAGAACTTTTTTCCGCGATACAAGGTGCAGTTGTTCGGATCATCCTGTAGGAAAGGTGAAATAATTGTCCGGGACAGGTCACGCCTTCATCTCCCCCAGGACTTGTCTCAGTTTGGGCTACGGATTTAATTATAATTTAAACTGAAACATTTTGAGAAGATTTTAGTAAGCAGCTTAGGTATCACTGTTAGAAATTGAATGAAAATATGCAATCTATAAATGGACATTTTTATGGTAGGGACTGCAAAGACCAATCGTTATCCAAGTACAATGGGGGTGGTTCCAGTCTAATCCAGGAGAAGAGCATTAAAGTGTAGCAATAAACAGATTATGATGTAAAAGACCTATGGGAATCAGGGGATTATATAAATATTCACGATATTTATATGAATATACGTTTTTCCCCTGACAATGATACCTTTTTAATATTTCAATGCTGTACAAAATGATAAGGAGAGCATATATACCCATAAAGGCGCCATCGAATGTTTATATGGAATTATGGGTGTGTGATTCTCAAGGGCGTAACTTTGCTTTGAACATTGAGGTTGAGGTTGAGGTCTCCACCCATTTAAGGGGAGATATGATTATTGGGGGCGGGGTGTATTTGTCAGTTTTGATTTTTGAGGGTGGGTCACAACCCTCCTCCCCCCATGCCAAGCTGTAATTTACGCCCATGGTGATTGTGACCTTCAACGATAACAATGAAAAAATTGCTTCGAATAGTAAAAACCACATACAATGCAAAATGCACAAAACAACTCAAATATTTTCAAACGGAGGACAACTGGGAAAAAATGTTGTGTTACATAAATGACTATTGTTCTGCATTCATAAAAAGCCCATCCTGGCATGAAAAGTCATCTTGTGGTGATGTACGAAGCCACAACCTTTTGTTTGTGAAAACCTTGCTCATTCACACATGGAATTATGGGTAAATACACTGACATCCACAGATTTCTATTCAACTCCCACTGTATGTATGTAAAGGGGAGGATAACCACGGTGACTCCTGTCCATAATTGCAGTAAATTGTTCTACTTGTGTGATCTGTACACAATTAGCGAAAAGATCGTCAACACACAACGAACCACATAAAATCAGAGTTCGCTCAAAAAAATGATTAATGTTTCCCTGAGCTGTAAAGCAGCAGGTCTGTGCTGTCCTTCCCAGGGAGAGTTAATTGGACCCAGGATGTAATATGCAGAGGCTCTGTAATCGAAGGAGCACAGCGGTTGAAACAGGGCTGTGTATTGTTTTGCTACGGTAAGACCCACATCACAAGCCACCAACTTTAATGAGTCAGACTGCCACACCTGCCATTTTTGCAGGTCAACCAGCAGCAGGTGACTCTATGAATTAGCAGAAATCTGCTCCAAATGGAATTTCTTTAAACTAGAACTCCTTTCAAATGTAAGTGCTGCAGCTATTACCAAACTTTACTAATTATATCTGCCACTTAAAAGCATGGATTGCTCTGAATCATGGCCTCCGACTCACCCAGGTTTAAAGAACAGATACTGCTAAATGACATGGATAGAAGACTTTATTCTCATTTATCATTGTGACCTCAGTCATCATCATCATCACTGACATTAACGTAAGGGGTTTCAGTTTTTAGTTAAATTCCATTGGTAACTAAACTTAGCTTCGTAGTGATATCTGATGCACACCCAAACCTCACATTTTCATAACCGTCCAGTAGTAGTTGATTTAATGTCATTGTCCGTGCTGTGATCATCCTTTCATTAACGTAATATTCCATCTTTTTATTTGTATTTTTTTGCAAAGTGTCTTTGATCTTTTTGGAACATTAAATACAATAATGCAAAAACTAATCATGTATCATTCCGTAAAGAATTTACTCCAGCACAGATCTTGACAACATGACTTTAAAATAGCGGAGTCCTTGACTTTTTATTGATTTTATACTGTTTGGTTTAAATTTTCAATGGATTGCCTATGAGATGACATATTACTCACTTAATTAGCTTTGTGTGACAGCTTAGCGAGATAGTTCATCATTTGAATTAATGTGTCTACAAAATACGGTATATTTAATGTAGCTCCAGCAACTGCAAAGTGTAACTGCATGGCGCACATGTTGGGGTGGGTAGTACAGTAACTAGGGTCATGTAGGTAAGATGGTGACATCATCTCTTTGGGGGGGGGGGTGATTCTAGCCCTCCAATCTGTGCTTGCGTACCTCACATGATCACCCTCACCCTGCTTGGATGTCTTTTCCTCTCACAGACCAAAAGCTTGTCCTTCAGCTGAGTTCATGTCTCTAAATATACCTTACAGTGTGATCTTTGCGAGTCTTTGTGCTCACCCTAAAATAGCGCAGAGCCCTGTCCAGAACGTTCCATGCCCTGGAATCACCCTGATCTCGAATTAGGCAAGCATTTGTGAAAATTAAAGAATTATTCATATTTTTCAGTTTTAGACAGTGTGTGCAGGCAGCATTTTTAATGCAAATGCTATTAACTGGCACGAGAAATTCCTTTAGTCAAATCTCAGAGGAAATCCTGCTGATAGTCTTTGCATGCAAATATGGTTTGTAACTGCAGGGCGGACCACAGGTGTGTGAGGTTTTAGGAATTTAGGAGTGTAAAATTTGATGGCATTTTCAGTGATTTGTTTACACTCATGGGAGTTTTACTTACATAAAAATGTTCTGAGGGCAGAATGAAAAATGATTGGTTCAGAGAGATAACCAATCAGATTGTAGAGGATCCTAGCAACTAGAGGAGGAGAGACCAAGACATCTGATTGGTTGTTCCCACCTACTTTGACCCACCTCCTCTACAATCTGATAGGTTTTCTATGTCAATTTTTTGTACTGCCCACAGAACATTTTTGTGCAAGTAAAACTCCCATGAGCTTTGTTTAAAATCTATGAAATAAGCTTCCTTCCCTGAGCATTGACAACTGAACCCTCCCCCCCATACACACACCCCCACCCTGCTCCTTAAATAGTATGTTTGCGGGTCACGCCGAAGCGCTGCAGGTCATAACAAGCAGGTCTTATTGGATAGCAGGGCTCCACAGGCCCAGACTGCCCCCCTGGTGCTGCTTCTTGACTCCCCCATATAATTATTTAAAAGCTGTTAGCGAGAGCTTCCTACACCAGTTTTAAATATCAAAAGACCATTATTCTCATAAAAAAACTGCAAGTAAAATAGAACTGCGGGTCTTAATGGTATTATATTGTTTTTACCCAAATTCTAAGAAAAGGCGACCCCCCCCCCCTCACCAGCCCCGGATTTCCTCACAGAGTGTGTTTGGATGATAGTCTAATTACTACCCCAGTGCATTTTCGAGCGCATTCATTTGCCACCTGACTCGGCAGCCTAGTCACATGACATCGTAATGAAAAGCAAAGGTTGAGCTGGAGCCTGCAAACACGGAGGAGATCCCCGCTCTCCGGAGAAGCGCCTGCTCCTTCCGTCAATTTGCCGGGAAAAGGGTAGACAGGGTAAACAGGCATAAGCAAATACTCTTACTTTTTTTTTGTCCTGAGGTGAATCACACCAGGGAAATTATTACATGTGAGAAGTCTTGGTAAAATACCCTTTTCAGTCCCTTAATGCATTTCAAGAAGGTTCCAGATACATTAAAGAACATATTTTCTGGTGTTCTCTGATTTAAAGTTAAAAAAAAAAACCTCAGTGGTAGTGGTTTACAGTGGTAGTTGAAAGCATCAATCAAGCAATAAATCAGTTTTATTTGTCACAAACACAGCTATACTGCAGTGAAATGCTTGGTTGCTGAGCTCCAAGACTGAGAAACACATATAGACAAAGCATTAAACAGCAATCAGAAATATCCAAAAAATTGCGTGCAATTTGCAACAAATTGGGGGCAAAAAGTCGAATGACTAAATAAGTCAGTATTTACGTATGTAAGCGATCAGTCCGAGTGCATATGGAGCTGGACATGTGTATGTTGAGGAGGCTGCAGTGGAGTGTTGGTTATGCAAAGGTCATAGACACATCGAACAAGCCAAACCTTTGGCATGAGGTGTAGAAATACATCCATCAGGATCTGCTGGAGCTTATTCCAGGAACCGTGGGACGCGCCAGGGAGACCATGAACAGGGTGTGGGTCCATCTCACACTCACGCAACGCACACAGAGAGCAGTTCAGAGACCAACCCTACTAATCAACATGTCTTTGGGCAAAGAGGAATATCCCAATGAAATTGTCACATGGCTCTGACATGCTATCGTGAAACTGACACCCCTATTCTTTATTTAACAAATATCTTGAAAATAAAGCCATGAAAATAAAACGATTCTTCTAATTCCAGATATAGTCGTCCGCTTTTTAGATGATTAACGTGACTCTGATACCGTAATGCAAGGACACGGAGCAAAATAATGCCAGTTTTTTCTCTTCAGGCTCAGGCAGGAGTTACAGAGCCATATTCAGATCTTTTAGGGAGGATTAATGTCTGTATTACCTACACCAAAGCTCCCCGGCAGACATGTGGGTGAATGTACCAAGAGAGCGGTCCAGGAGGGATCTGAGCTGCTGCATCCACAGTGCAGCTGATGGGGAGGCAAGGACAACTAAGTGACTCACCCACCACAGCTCGACAGAGAAACCATATTTAGTGAGATATACATATAAGCAAAACAGAGAATCCATCCATCCCGCCGTCTTTTATCCAGTATAAGGTCGTGGCGGGACTGCAGCATGGGGGGCAAGCTGCAGGGGTGGGTGGGAGTCTTTTTATTGCTCTTGCCAATTAATAAGTATTTACTAGTAATATATCAATATTATTGTTTATCACTGTCAACCTATATGTTTGTTTTCGACTCCATATTTTCCGTATTATTTATGAATGTGCATATGTATTATGCAGTGTTCTATCCACCTATCAATCCATACATTTATTTATTGATATATTGATCCATCCATCATATTCTTACCATTTATCCCGGTCCGGGTCAGTGGGGGTGGCAGGAAGCGCAGGACACAAGGATGGATCGTGCCCTCGGTGGGATGCCAGTCTATTGCAGGACATTCACACACACACACACACACACACACACACACACACACACACACAAATATATCATGCAGTGTTTCTTTATAAAAATCCACATTTACAGATTAAATCAACCGGCCGCGTCCGTAGGCTTGCTCCACCACTCAATAGTTCCAAAGTGAATTCTGCTTGTCAACAGGGGGCAGTGTTGTTCCATTTTCTGAACGCGAACACATTGAAGCCAGAGTCTATCGAAAAAGGGGAGGGCGGGATGCAGACCAAAGAGGAAGAGAAGACAGCTAGGCACTAATACATCTGATATGTCATGTGGGAGCGGTGCTGTTCAGTTTGCTCCGGCAGGACTTGTGAATATCGTGAGGAACAATGAATCCTCACCACCGGCACTGCTGAGTAAGGAGCAGGGGAAACACAGCTCTCAGCCACCCGTATGTCCAAAACTACTTTACAGCCACAAACCCACAAAAACTAATATCCAGGAGTGTTTCTAGGTCTTAGGAGGGGGGCGGGGGGGGGGCAAAAAGCTCTGCTTTTTGAAGCTGAATTGTCAAGCAGACTCATTTGGGAGAAAAAGAGAAATGCCTGCAAAAATTGACTTCCTTAGTATAGTCCCCTTCTGCACCCATTTATTTATTTCTTTACCATAAAGCACCGTGTCCATCACTCAGGACGATACAAGCGCCGTGACGGATAATTTGCACATCAATAACCCCATTAAACGGAGAAAGTGCAGAAGAAAAGGGAAAGAAAGTTTTCTCCGGCTCGACTGATGACTGAATAGACTGTTATACAACGCGCCATATATTGATAAGTATAAGCTGCCGCTGTGCCTTGGACACACTTGGGCTTTAGGGGGTGTGACCCCGCAAACACACCGCACCTGGATTTCCGCACAGAAAGCCACAAAAATTGGCATCTCGGATCTTGCTGCTGGATCACAGGCCGCTATTGTGTCACGGAATGGCTCATGGGAGTTTTACTTCCACAAAAATGTTCTAAGGGTAGCACGAAAATTGATTGGTTCAGAGAGATAACCAATCAGATTGTAGATGAGGTGGATCCAGGCAGCTAAAGGTGGCAGGGCCAACTAATCAGATGTTTTGGTCCAGCCTACTGTAGTTGATTGGATCCACCTCCCTACAATCTAATTGGCTCACTCTGAATAATTTTCCCACTAGCCGAGAAATAATTCTTCATTCCAAACTCCATTACTAGAAAGTTTATAGATTTCTGTTGTTGGACAAACACATTTGCAGCCTGCTTTTGGCTCAAAAATATTTGTTAATTGCTTTGGAGGCTTCATTATGATAGGAGCTGGGCTCCTATTAGAAATATAAAGTCACACTGAAAAATTGCAGACCTCATTCTCCTTGATGGCTCAAGGGTTTTGTGGATGTTAGCTATTCCCCAAAGGCTCCTCCCACTCTCTGTATCACAAAAGCCTGCTAGTCATCACAGGAGCAGCCCTCTGGGCAAAGCCGCTCGACGCGGCACTGTCAGCCCCGAGAACAGGGAAACCGCGCGCCTTCATGCTTTGCAGGTCGCGAACCGTGTTTGGGGCGGACGAGGTGTCACAGCGAAGCGTTTGCTCACTGTTCAGCAACACTGCTAGTGTAAGGCGACAATGCAGCAGTAACCACATAAAAAAAAACTCAGCATCATGTACAAAGCAGCAGAGTCACATTCAGCAATAAATACGTCTCCCCTGGACCTAGACAATAAACGCCTCAAGTTACAACAACTTGGTCCTAGCGCATTTTCAAGGCCTCTCTTATTGTGGCCTATTCCACTACTCTCGATTACCTTATGTCTGATGGGTGTTTCTTTCCAGACTACACTAAACGTATGTTCAAGGTCTTCGGAGTGATGCAGATTTGCCTCAGACACTCCACCTGCTTTTGTTTTCCCATCCAGGTCTGCTGACTAATTCCTCTGTAAACGAGAGGCCCGACGGACGCCCTGGTGATTGATTAGCTCCGAATTATCCTGCGAGCGCCGAAAAGGCCCAGGACTACAGCTAGGAGTTACCGCCCTGTTTTGATATTGTTTCAAATGTCAAGGATTTAATGGAAACATATTGAAATACAACACCATGAAATTGTATTAGTCATGCTGTCAGAGCATTTAGCTCTGGCACGTTTCATCACTCTGAGGGGAAAAAAATGGTGTTTTCACTTTTTAGGGTCCAGACTAAGCAGTTTTTTGGTCTTCATCAGAGAAAACTGCATATAATAGAAAAGAGGGATTCAGGATCAGCTATTATCTGAAGTAGAGGAACAAACTCTGCAGCTCTGTTCAATGACTGGTAGGCAATTCCATCCATTTATGGCCACAACACACACTTTCTGTTGTTGCTTGTCAGCTGGTAATTCTTTCCTGGTGGTCACTGTATTTGATAGTGAGTCTCCTTGCCAGGGGATTGAGGTGTACTTAAAGGATGCAGGTGAATTAGCCAGCAGAATTGCACGCACATCTGAAAAAGCAGACCACGGCGATGGTTCCTGCACCCGATTTGGAACCTTCTTCCTAACCTTGGAATTTGCAGCATTTTCTCATTGACTGTGGGGTCCTGGGTAATCAGCTACATCTGCAGCTAAGAATTTTCAATTAGCGGGAGTTTTCCTGTGAACGCATCTCATTATGTCTCAGCGTGTGCGAAGGCGCGCAGCCCGAGCGTGACAGTTTGAACAGGTGTGTTGAAGCAGGATTTGTGAGCCTGCTGTGGAGAGACTGTAATCCGCACATTGTTATATTCCCATAATGCCAACTGACAATATGCTTATTTTAATTCCGCTCCTCTATAATGCTCACGAAAAGGCAAACTCTCAAAGACTCAAAAAGCTTCTTTTTTTTTCTGTGGCCGATCTCCAGTGGAGCTGCTGGTTAATGGACCCCACGGCTGCTCTCCTTCTGGGATTTGAATCTGCAGATGTCTGGCCACCCTTCTGGTGTGTTGATTACCACTGATTTGCCCTTTCTATAGTACATGGAAAACAGACCCAGTCTATCACATGCTCTAATACCTCTGGTCTATGCTAATACTTTTAGCTTCTAGGTTTGTACTATCACATGGCTCAAATCCACTGTAACTGATCAAGATTGAAATATCAATCATTTTTTTTCATCATATTCTATTTCTGCACTTTTTTCATGTGTTTGCGTCATGATCCCTTATTTGCCCTTGTTGGACTGTCTTTGCGGCTTGTCTATTTTGTACTATACAGCTCTGGAAAAAAATTGAGAAACCACTCTATATTTACAAAAAAAAAAAAGAAAAATCCTGCTTTTAATCTTGGCTCTG
The DNA here is from genome assembly GCF_023856365.1 of Brienomyrus brachyistius. NCBI lineage: Eukaryota > Metazoa > Chordata > Actinopteri > Osteoglossiformes > Mormyridae > Brienomyrus > Brienomyrus brachyistius. Next base: position 6,278,434 of record NC_064539.1, on the reverse strand, counting down.
CCGGCAGAAGGTTATGCTGAGGTGCAGTATCTTCAGGTGGTGCAGTATCTTCAGGTGGTGCAGTATCTTAAGCAGGTGCAGTATCTTCAGGTGGTGCAGGATCTTCAGCAGGTGCAGTATCTTAAGCAGGTGCAGTATCTTAAGCAGGTGCAGTATCTTAAGCAGGTGCAGTATCTTCAGGTGGTTCAGGATCTTCAGGTGGTGCAGGATCTTCAGGTGGTGCAGGATCTTCAGGTGGTGCAGGATCTTCAGCAGGTGCAGGATCTTCAGCAGGTGCAGTATCTTCAGCAGGTGCGTCGTCGTCTTCCGCTGAAGGAGTACTAGGCAAAGGCAGTGGGTGTCTGGGTGCGCGCCTGAAGAACATTGTGATACTGTAGGTAGTTGCAGGTGTTGTCTTTTCATATGCATATCATTTTCACTGTCTCCATCGACTTTTTAATGAATATACAAAAAACCGAGATAGAGTGAAGCCGCGAAAGTCGAAGCACGAAGTGGAGAGGGACGACTGTATTCCACACAGGCGCACACCTATAAATTGAGAAATACGTGAAACAAAAAAGTGTGCTGTGGTCTCTTAATTTTTTCCACAGCTGTGTGGGTGCTCACCTGAACACCGTGTTCTTGCTGATGTATGCCTGGGATCAATAAAGTTCATCTTAATCTTCATATTAAATATGAGGAAATATCAGTTTTGGTTTCATTTCCAATTTCTTTCACATTGTACGCAAACACGCGCAGAGAAAATGAATTCTATTGGCCAAAAGCTTTTCGTTTTCCCTTTGGTTTAACTTCATTTGTAATTGACACACGAACTCTGCATGTGTGCGGATTTGCATGATTTCCCTGTGTTTGCGTGGGTTTTCCCAAGGTCCTCTGCTTTCTTCCTGCACTCCAAACACCTGCAGTTAGGCTAATCGGTGACTCTGAGTTTGCCCCCTGTGATGCCTGAGACTGGTCTCCTTATAAGCTGGTAGAGAGTAAGCAGCTGGAAAATACTGTACATGGACAGATGGATGGATCATGTTTTGCTAATATTAGTGACATTCCACAAATTGCAGGTGGCGCAGAATCATAGCGGAATTGACACCAAAGCCAGTGTTTAAAGGTAGATCCGGATTCTTCCTCAGTGTTGCTTACGCACTGCGCTGAAAGGGATAACTTGTCTTTTGGGATTCTTGATGACTTAACCCTGATTAGCTTTGACGTACTCGAAGCTGCTAACTGTCAAGAGGGAAGGAAGCGGTAGGCAGATTGATCGAGGCTCCTCCGCGGAGCATTGATCCCACCCCCAAGTGTCTCATTGATCCTCATTACCATGGTACCCAGTGACAGACTCAGGAACCAGTCTTTAGCTAGGGTGGCTCTATAGGCCCATGTCCTGCTGGTGCCCATGACGTTCTAACCAGCTGCTAAAGGTGATCGAAGATGTTTTGATATAACATGAACGTCGAGTAGATGTTTAGATGAAGTCTTTGCTGCCTCACCGAACCCTTGAATTGCACTTTCAGTTCTTGTCTCAGGTTAGTGGGTGTTCACTTGGGATTTCGGCCATGTAACTCTGGCTTTTCTCCCATCACTCAAAAATAAAGGGGTCTGGTGACTTTAAATGGGCGGCGGCGCGCGTGTCTGTGCGTGTGCGTGTCACATGACTGAGTGCTGCTCTCAACTGATGTCTGCTTGGACAAGCTGTGGATCGCTGTGACCCTGATGCCTTCACTAAAAATAGAAAAGTGAAGGGAGCCACATGATACAAGACCAAATATATGACTAACTATAAAGACTAAATCACCTAAAACATTAAAGAGACATTTTATAAATATAACATACAGGCTGTGTGACTATATATTAAAATTTCATACCATATAAAAGTAGCGAAATCCATCTAATAATAGAAATTCTTATTCTATGTCCTCTAATCCTGCATAAAACTTTATTATTAAGTCTTTGGTCAGACTTTACAATCCTTTAATGTGGGGGGGTTATGGAAATGGATCATTTATTTATAAAACGTCTGCATAATTATATGATTTATGCAATATATATTCAAGGAGGACCCCCCCACATGCACAGATTTTTTTTACATTTTTTAGTTACTAGTTTTTAGTTACACATTTACATTTGAGGAATTAAGAAAAATATATTTACTTACAAAATGTGGAGTCTGGCACACTTCAAATTCATGTTTTTATTTGCAACTTCATACGTCTCTTTCAGCTCGTTACACACTATACCTTTATATCGCACACTCAAAATGCACCCCCTGTGTATTTTACTACAGCTGCATGTTTTACATGCATGCAGTTTGGCAGGTACACACATGCATGCATATGCGCAGCAAGTGCATGTGCCATGAGATCATCGCATGCATTGCTGCGGTAACTCTGATATTGCTAAACCATATGATGTCATTCGCTGTGCGTAATTAGATTTTTCATTCTGATCGATACCTGCTGGCCAAAAAGGATGATTGTGTTGTGTCTGCCCATTAATTACAGCGAGGACACGTTCCCAGTCGAGTCTGGAAGTGCATTTCTGCTGTTTCTTTTCACCCTCTCATATCACAGCTCATCCTTTTAAGGTTCCACCACCCTTAAGGCTGCTACAGTACAAAACCACACTATTATAAATGCCGGGGACAAGCAACTGAAGGCCGGCTAATGGCTTTAATGAAAGGCTGGTTTTAAGATTTAGTCCGATAGGCTAAGTGAGGATTCTCAAATTCAGCGACACAGTGGTTGTTTCTGACAATGCCAACTGAAGGCTAAGAGATCCCATAGGTAGCTTCTTACTTGCACTGGTTATTTTCAGCGTATTTATGCTGACAACAAAATGCCAATGTGCCAACATCGAAGACTGGTACAGATCTCTTGCCTGCCTTGTGAGATTTCACTTGATTTTTTGTTTGATTATTGGCTTCTGATCGCTCCCTTTCATTCCATACATTGATGCTCTGCATCTTTCCACAAAGGAACCCAGCCAATGGCACTTGAGAGCGTTTACTGTTTGGACAGTATTTAAATTCTACGGACAATACTGGTAAAAGATGTAAAACAGTTCAGTTTTACATTTTAGAAGGAACAGAAAGCATATACAAGAAAAGCACAGATATATGCACAGTCAAAGACCAACAATACAATATAATACAATACTGATATATTACTAAGTGAGTCCCGTTCATGTTTGTTTGGTTTGCCTAACTTTTCTTGCCTCTCCAAAAATTTCGAAGAAAGCTTTAGGTTGTGTCTCTCCTATGAATATCCTGTTATCTCCATGGTGCTTATTCAGGGCATATAATTTGGCATCCATCCATCCATCCAACTTCCGGCCTGTTATCCAGGACAATTTCACAGGTAATACTCTATATCACAGAATATGTTATGAAATATAGAAAATAGCAATCACACAACAATCACAAAAATGTTAATCATATTTAAAAGGATCATTCAAATCATGCACGTACCTTTGTAAGAATGACAGTACTAGCCGTGTCATTGTTTTAGGAATATAGGCCTACTTTAGGTAAATAAGTTCATCCAATCGTTTTTTCTATATTGGATATGTTTTTTATGAGAATCATGAGAAACAGGTAACGAACAATACAGCCTTTGACAGCCTACGCTGCTTTGGTTATCGATTTTGATTCAATTAAGTCTTGTTTGAAAGTAAGTAAAAGCAGTAGGTTTCATAAGTGCCACATCAAACCACGGCTATTTGAAGAGCACTTACTGCACGGTGATGCTGAGCTGTCCATTCATAAAATGTGAAGCATGCCGTAAGGAGCTGGCGACTTAATACTTATATATCCTGGACATGCATTTGTGCCATGCTGCCTGTTGCATACACGCATACTGTATATATAGGTGCAACAAAGAATTGGTTTTCGCAGTTCATACCTCTCTCCAGAGCACCTGTATTGTCACATTTCATAATGCACACGGTTTAACGGCGGTGAAATACGCCTCTCTACCCCCGTGTCTCGCTCACAACCTTGTGCAGTTACAGTGAAAGGTGCTTAGAAACACTAAACAGGGAAGACGTAGAATGAACAGGTGACTGATTGTACTGTAATATAAAGATAGCAGACAGGTGTGCTGCACCGACCAAGGACTTGTTGGACGCACAGTGGTGGGGGGGGGATGGTTGAGTGATGGGGGGTACCGCCAAATAGCCGGTGGATTAGGGGATGTCATTGTTCCCCAGGCGGTTGGTTTTAGCTACAATACTGGTGCACCCAGGGTTCGTCTTCGCCTGTGGCCTTCTGTAAGTTATTGCTTTTCTATACCGCGCCTACGGTACTTATTGCGATCAATGACCTATGCAACTGCATGGCAGCAACACGAATTGTGAATTAAACCAAGAGCCACGCAACAGCTAAATTACTTACTATATTACCTTTACTAACCTTGGCTGCGACAATGAGCATTGCGTTTATGCATACTGCTTCATTTGCATTCGTATATGTGCCTTTAAAATGATTTCACAGCCTCTGTTATAGATTCATGTCCTAAAAATTCAGACAGGCTAAGAAAATAGACTAACAGCAGCATGCATGTGAATAGAATTGAGTGCAACATGGTGTAGAAATGGCTGATCCCACGTTAGTTTTCTTCATGGATAATTTTATGAATCGGTTCATGGATTAAGGTGGGTTGGTGCCATTTTAATTAGCTCCCCCAAGTTGGAAAACGTCTCGGGGAGAGCTGGGGGGCGAACGGACATTGGACATTAGTGTCCTGCGGGTAATGTCTTGGATGGAGTGGGGGTGCACGTTTTCTTCCCTCTCCCTGCGGACTGCCTGGTCGGTGTAGTAAGAAGAGATTTACAAAGTCCCAGGTCAGTGCCGGCAAGGGAAAAGTAATTATGTCTCCGTTGTTGTTTGTCGCTCGCTCCTGTGATCCGTTTCTGCTCGGTTTCCATTTCCCGTTCTCGGAGGTCTGATCTGCCGCCTGCTTTATTTCTCATTCGGGTAGGGGGGGATTACGGGAAAGTTAAAACCACTCCACGCTTTCCTGCTCCCCTAGAGACTCTCGGACTCCCAATGCACTTTCGCGGCGTCTGTGAGCCGGCCTGGATGCGCACTAGTCTGCATGGGCTAAGCAGCCCTGGGATCCTAGCCCAGCGCCTGGATTGAAAACCACTGATTGTTTCCTTCCCTTATGTGGAACGCTTTAGGAAAAAACACATACTAGAAACCAAATCAAACTTAAATAAAATGTCCATAAAAATAAGAAAAAATATGCGTTTAATAAGCCTAAATTACAATGAATAATAATTATTTTACTTACTTCGCCGCCTTGTTAATATTTACAGTATCACTATATATACGGACGTCCAGAAATACCTAAGATGTCCTTATTTGCAAGAATTAGCCAATTCATCTTAATTACCCATAGGCGTTATAACCCCCCCATAATCAGAACCAGCCTACACTACCCCACCCCCGGACCCCTTAAATGGGTGGAAACCTCAACACCGCCAATGTTCAACAGAAAGTTATGCCTTTGTAATTACGTATTATAACAGTAGGGGTCCATCCATTGGAATGGGGCCAGCAACAAGTGCATGTCCTTAACCACAACGCCACCTGCTGTTTATCCGCAGAGTTGGCAGAAGAAGAGAAGCTCTTAGCTCTGGGTGAACCGCGGTCTGTCCGCTGGTGTGCAGCACTCCAACAATGTACTTGGACTCATTTCTCAGTTACCAAACAAACATGTACAAAACCGCTTTTAGGCACCGAGTTTCCCGCTAGCACACGTACCAAGGCAGACGCGAAAGTCAGGAGGAGGACCAGGGGCGATTGGCGACTTCCTGATGCTGTTCTTCCGCTTTAAATCTCCAGCCTCGGGCAATCCTATTACCAAAACACCTTTTCCAGCTTCAGGTTTATCTACTCTTGCAGCTGTCCCAGAAGCCACGGTGTGACATGATTTGTGTACCCTATATTACCCTCAAAGCTAACTGATAAACTTTAGAGAGTCAAACAAATTTGCCTTAATATTTTTTCCATACATAATTTACTGACAGCTAAAAAATGCTGGTAAATGTATGATCTCATATAAAGTTTAAACTTGCATTCAAGTTTATTATCATTTTCGTGCAGACTTTCTGTGTCCTTTCTTAATGCAAATGAAAAGTCGAGTTAGATATACGTCATTCTAGTGGAAAACTTAAAACGAGGAATGAGACTTCAGCAGCGTCGAAGTCATTTAAAAATGCTGAAATTGCTGTTTTTTGATGCTATATGTAGATTCCGTTTTTATAGATTGTTTTTGTTGTTAATGAAAGGCATTCTGGCACAATCAAGTTTATGTTGCAATTGTATTTCTTGAAAAATGTTGTTGTAATTAACGTGTTATTAAAAAAACCAACGTCACTGGACGCATAAAAGTCTAATAGTTCATATCTGTTTGTGTTTTAGGTGATGCTAACTTCTTTAACTTCTAGGTGATGCTAACTTCTTTACTAACGACAACTTGGATGCAACTCAGAGACCTCATTCATTCATTCATCCATCCATTCGTTTGTTTATTTATTTATTGCCTCAAACCATTCTTGCTATGTTTGAACATCCCCTTTATTGCAAGCCACGCCGGCTAAACACATTTATTAAATGCGGTGCGCGATGCAGCTTATTTTATAAAAAAAAAAAAAAAAAAAACATATGTTTTAAATTAAAATGGCCTTTCACACATAAATATAAATTACCAACATCGAAGACGGAAAATTATTTCAAGTCTGAGTTAACAAGTGGTTGCTACTGGAAACGGTAGCTCGCTTTACAGCGATGTTGTATTATATTCTCAATTTGTCCCTGGCACAAGCATACCGCTTTTGTTCCGTGGCTGTATGAATAGAATGAGCAATGGTTCCTTCCAAACGCTTAACATTTAGGTTTAAACAAAAAGGAAAAACAGCATTTATGTGTTTTGCATTCATATCACAGTTAATCACCGGTAATCACAGTGATTATTTTGAAAAGGTTTAGTTTAGATAATGCGAGGGAGCATCACGTATATTTCACGTTCTCCTGAAATTCCCCGGGCTTCCTGACGCATGTGACCTGAAGGGGGCAGCAGAGATCCACATTGTAGCCGCCTGCTCCAGGTCTACTGCATCACGCCGGGGCAGATACAAGGCATCGATCTAAGCCCACTGGGCGACCCAGTGGTATTTGGGATGGTGCAAATAGGCTTATTTGGGGCAAAATAGTGCTCTGAGCTGAAAGAAGTAATACATCGGTGTTTTAAAGACTTTTTCTTGTAGTTGCAATAGTAGCATGGCCATTACGTCTTTTTAAAATATCTTTTTTTTTTTAAATAAAGAAGAATGTAATTATTAGCCCCATGATAGGATGCAAATAAATAAATAGTAGGTGTAATTACTTCCGAGAACACCACCTGAAAGTTACTTCCTTTCTGGCAGCTGCTTTAAAAAACCACACTGGGCTCCAATGATTTGCTACATTTGCCAAATAAGTTGAGTGCATTTAATTTCCCGGTAAAACCCTGTTTTATCTTCTTTTGCCCAACAGGGGTTTCAGAGTTTAATACCACTGAATTGATTTAGTTTCAATCTTTGTGCGCAGTGGTATACAATCTGTAATTTAAAGCATCTCATTAAATTTAATGTAACACAAAGCCTTACTATAGCATAATGAAGCACACATATGCAGTCTGGCATGATTGTTTCACATTGAGTGTTTTGCCTTCTCAAATCTTGCATTCTCCATCCATCTTTCCATTTCCTCTAACTGCTTGTCCTATTAAGGGTTGCAGGGAGTCCGGAGCCGATCCCAGAGGCTACTGGCACAAGGCAGGCAATGGGGTGCCAACCCATCACAGGGCGCAAGGCAGGGAACAACCCAGGATAGGGCGCCAACCCATCTCAGGGCACAAGGCAGGGACCAACCCAGGGTAGGGTGCCAACATATCACAGGGCACAAGGAAGAGAACAACCAAGGATGGGGCGCCAACCCATCACAGGCCACAATGCAGGGAACAATCCAGGATGGGGTGCCAACCCATTACAGGGCACAAGGCAGGGAACAACCCAGGATGGGGCACCAACCCATCACAGGGCACAATGCAGGGAACAACCCAGGATGGGGCGCCAACCCATCACAGGGCGCAAGGCAGGGAACAACCCAGGATGGGGCGTCAACCCATCACAGGGCACAAGGCAGGGAACAACCCAGGTTGGGGCACCAACCTGTCACAGGGCACAAGGCAGGGAACAACCCAGGCTGGGGGACCAACCCGTCACAGGGCACAAGGCAGGGAACAACCCAGGTTGGGGCACCAACCTGTCACAGGGCACAAGGCAGGGAACAACCCAGGATGGGGCACCAACTCGTCACAGGGCACACTCACAGGTTGTAATATAAACTTCAACTTCCACTAACCTTGGTACCATTCTTTCCACAATGGGACATCCCACCAGGACATAGTGACAAATATCACTTGGCAATGGCAGCTACTATTAAGCATTAGGTTTCTTGTCCCTCACCATCTCTGTTTCTGAACATTTCAGGGGCATTTTTATTGGACAACATTGATTCACTTAACTCAGCTACAGTGTGCACTTAGGGTTATGGGCACTGTGCTGTCAAAATAGTACTTTTTTACATTAATACAATATGCGATTCACTGTTACGAGATTTCAGTTTATCGGTGTTTATTCCAGTAAAAATATGCCAAGATTCATCAAATCATTTATTGAGTGCAATGTGCATAATGAATGCCAACTGCCAGTCATTAACATACTGTAAATACGTTCTGTAAGTCTATAAGCTGTTGTGGCAATTGATTATATTTTTACTATCCTTCTCAGCAGGGAAAAAGCTGAACTTAAATATTAGGTTTACCTTCAAAAACATACAAGGCCAACCTAATGTTATCCCGAAAATATAATTCTTGCAAACAAAAAGCCAAATTAAAGATGTTTTCTTTTTTTCCTTTTATTGTATTTACTGCGCATTTCAGCACAATAAGCTATACATGAAACTCCATGTCCATTGCAGGAAACATTAGCATTAATATATGGAAAAGAAAATGTTCATTTTTATGTCAGAGATTGAAATCAGTGCTTTTACCCAATAACCCAGTGCTATCAGTAAGAGAACACAGAAATGATTATATAAATATTTTATATCATATGAACCATTTACGTCTGTAAGAATTTAATATCTCTCTAGTAGTCATACCAATAGCTGTAATCTGATTTAGTTCAAAACCTATAACAATGGTAAGAGGGCAGAGATTTCTAGTAGTCAATAGTTGCTGTGAAGATGGAGTGTATTAAAAAAAAACTTAATAAGCAATATATTAAGGAGATCTTTGGGATTTAAAAAAATATTAGAACAGACTCCTAGCGACAGAGAGCATAACTGTTTGAGAGTAAATAACCTTTGAGTTGAGCTTGTGTTCTTGAAGCATGATGCTCTTTGATGTTCCCGTGACCCCACAATGCAATGCTGCTGCTAGTTAGAAATATCTTTGTTTTTTAATAATAACCATGAAAGCACCTGGTGAACATACAGAGAAATGCCCTCTTTGGGCCTGATGGTCAGTTTGTATCACATTCGTTTCACCTGTTTGGTTTAGGTGGATGAGTGTTGGTAATTTAATGAATGAATGAAATATATTATTTGCCATGCGTGGAAGTACACTGGAATGCTTTTATTGATGTGTTCCATCTTTCTCTCTTGAGACTTATACAAATATATGCACGCTTGAGGCTTGTGGGAGTTTTACTTACACAAAAATGTTCTCAGGATGCTTGGACCCATCTCCCCTACACTCTGACTGGTTATCTCTCTGAACCAATCTGACATTTATCTGGTACCTCTGGCATGGCACCCAGCACAGGCCCAGTGGACATTTTATTACTTTGCTGAGGATGGGATTTGAACTGACAACCTTCTGATCACAGCAACAGCGGCATCACACACTGAACCACACACCACCCCCTTCTCACTGGTTTCCTGTACTTTGTGGGATAAACTCTACACAAGCACAACCACACAGAGTTGAGAATGGGAACCAAAACCACAACCTTGGAGGCGTGAGGATAAAGGGCCATTGTGACTTGCCAATCTAAAATGGAACAAAATCAAGGACAAAATAGGTCGATTTTTCTTAGCAATCATAATGCAAAGAAGCAAAATGCAGTTTTGTCTTTCTGTCTCGTGCTTTTAATGAAATCCTTGTTTAGAAAACAAAAGAGAAAGAATACTAAAAAGGAATATGAAAATAAAAGTAAGAACTGGATGAAATTCAAGGATGAAGTCAATGACATACAATGAATAAGGACAAACAGAAACTAGCTAGAGAGCCTGTTCTGTGTTCTAGCGAAGTCAGACTGAGACAATTTTCATTTACCCCCCTTTCCCAGAGCTGTGGTTTCTGTGGTAAGCAAAAAGGCAGGATAGTGCAAAACTGCATGTCTGCGTGTGTGTGTGTGTGTGCATCCGTGTGTATGTGTGATTAATGTCACCACCAAAGGAGACCAGTCATATATTATAATCCGCAGGATGTCCCTGTGGGGTAAATTTCAAGCAGTCACTCTCTCCAAAGCATTATAAATTGTTGCTTATGGATTTAATCAATTTGAGGCACCTTGTGAACTATAAATGAGATTAATTTAAAATGGGTTTAATTCTTTATTAAAAATGTATTGCTAAATAACTAAGTATTATTTTAATTCCAATTACAGATTGCTATTTATGCTGCATCTCAGGGTAAACACTCTCACATGTAAATACCACTAACCTCATAAAGGCTTGGGTACAGTATGTGACAGAACTGAACTTTGTAGTCACCACAGGAAAAATGTATTCTTACATGCAAATTCCCGAAACGCTGTAATGTTTATGTCAAGGATGTAATCATCATTTTTTTCTGGGTTGTTGTGGTGGTGCAGCGGTTAGCGCTATCGCTATTTAACCAAGGTAAATTGGGTTTGTTAAATTCCCTGCATGTGTGAATGGTATGTGAGCGTACCCTGTGATGGGTTGACGCCCCATCCTGGGTTGTTCCCTGCCTTGCGCCCTGTGATGGGTTGGCACCCCATCCTGGGTTGTTCCCTGCCTTGCGCCCTGTGATGGGTTGACGCCCCATCCTGGGTTGTTCCTTGCCTTGCGCCCTGTGATGGGTTGGCACCCCATCCTGGATTGTTCCCTGCCTTGCGCCCTGTGATGGGTTGGCACCCCATCCTGGGTTGTTCCCTGCCTTGCGCCCTGTGATGGGTTGGCACCCCATCCTGGGTTGTTCCCTGCCTTGCGCCCTGTGATGGGTTGGCACCCCATCCTGGGTTGTTCCCTGCCTTGCGCCCTGTGATGGGTTGGCACCCCATCCTGAGTTGTTCCCTGCCTTGCGCCCTGTGATGGGTTGGCACCCCATCCTGGGTTGTTCCCTGCCTTGCGCCCTGTGATGGGTTGATGCCCCATCCTGGATTGTTCCCTGCCTTGCGCCCTGTGATGGGTTGGCACCCCATCCTGGGTTGTTCCCTGCCTTGCGCCCTGTGATGGGTTGGCACCCCATCCTGAGTTGTTACCTGCCTTGTGCTCATAGCTTCTGCGATAGGCTCTGGTTCCCTGTGACCCTGAATCGGACAAACAGGTGCAGAAAATGGATGGATAGAGATTACGGTGAACGTGTCCATTAACATCCATAACTATTCATCCAGTACATAGTTGCCTATTCTGGGCAGTATGGGGTCACACTGGGGCCACATATCCACACAGATAGACATATGGGAAAAGAATCACTGAAATCACAGCTGTAGGAGAATAAACATATTCATTTATTTAGCTCGCTGCTATTTAGCCTGACAGAAACATACCCAAACATAGTACTTGACCTACCAAAGGATTTTATTAAATGTGCACACTAAAGAAATGTACTGTCAAATCCTAGCTCACAAACAAAATATAGCCAAAAACTATGTTTGTTGCTAATTGGTTACGCACTGGCGTAAATTATGCATTAAAACGAATGGCATGACTGCCTGTCTGTAAGCACACTTGCATAATTAACAACTTATAATTAAGCAGCGAAATAACTGACTCTATAGACCTTGCAGGGCTCGCCTGCAGAATATAAACAGGTCGTCGGCCTCCGTGGGCTACAGAAAAGGCTGGAAATTCTGACAGGGGTTCATGTTTCATTAAAGGCCGGGAGATGTCGGCCGACAGTTCTGGGGACAGTAGGGCCCTGTCAGTGCTCCTTCATTCTGGGGAGATGAACACATTTGCAAGCAGGGTCAGATCTGGAGTGACAGGCCTGTGGCATCTATAGCCAGATTTTAATATGATCAGTTACCAGTCCTGTCACATGCCTGGATGAAAACCCTGCACGTTGTTAGGCTCCAAAACACGACTCAACTCTGAAGAAAAGCCTTGGATTATTGGAAGGTTACGAGTGGTCTGCGGTTTAACGATGTTTTTTTTTACGGAAATTTTAGTGGAGTGCAGGCAAACATCTTAAGCAGTAAGTTAATTATAAACGTGTATTAATGCGATAACAGGTGCACGGTGTCATAGTTGCTTGTTGGGGGGAAGAGATGAGAAGAGCAAGCAAGGAAAAAGATCCATCAATCTTCCTACCATTTATCCGGCGTGCCGCAGCGATCACAAACAGGAAGCCATACAGTACATAAGCCATCACTGCCGTACAGTAAGATGACTCCGGGAAAGTACCGTGTTCTCAGAACATGGCAAACCAGTTGCAGTGTTTCACACCTCAAAAAAGAAGGATTGGTAACCTTGGACATTACACACAAACAGCATCCAGGGCTGATCCACCTTTTCAGGGCCCTAAGTAAAATTTGATTAATCCAGCTGTCATTTGTCGTCTTCGTTCCCATACTGACAGGCTGAAGTGCCCCGGCCACCACTGAGATTCCAGGTATACTGGCTGCTTAGCAGGATGCTGCCATTTTCCTGGCTGATGATAATCAGAGAACCTACCAGACTTGGAGAAAAGCTGAGACTAATGAAAGGATTTTCAGATCCTGCAGAGTTCTTGCTGCCAAGATGCGGCAATTAGTTAGTTGGGAGGTGAAACCAAGATTGGGTCAGGATAACGCCAGAGTGCCCAACAGCTCAGTCCAGAAAAGCTTGGTTGAGGAGACTGGATTTAAAGTTTGTGGTTCAGTACTCAGGTATCTTCCAAGCTAAACGGTATGATATTGATGATCAGGTTATCAGCACAGTATTTAACACAAAGTGTGGGGTAGAGTAGGTAGAGGGTTGGTCCAAGAACTACAGTCAGGCACAATGTAATTGAATGGCGACAGGGCTGAGATGGGACTTTCTTAGCAGGGAAATCAAAGGCATCAGCGGCTCTGAGAGCTGCAGAGAGACAGATGAGGCAATTTTTGTGTGGAGTCAAAAGCATCCGTAGCCGACAGTCCTCGAGTCGGACTGTCCGGGAGTTAACGACCGTTTGTGTTTCGTAACACAGGAACGTAGACCTGATAACACAAGCTGCTGTGATTCTTAGGGAAAATGAAAGTACGGGATGGAAGTTTCAGGGGTCGATGGGTCTGATGATGGATTTTTGTGGGAAGAGTTTGATGTGTGACCTCAAAGTGGCGCATAAGGAGGTGGCCAGCAAGTCATTCCTGATCAAAAGGGGGAAGCGAGCAGGATGGTACATGAAAAAGCTTCTAGACTGAAAGTTATGAACCTGACCCTCCTAACTGTTATCATGAAGAAAGATTAAGGGGATGTGTTATTTTTACCTAATATCTGAACCTGCTTGTTAATGAAGCAATTCTGCAAACCTGAGGTGACTCTAACAAGCTTATCTTCTGCTGAATAACAAAACGAGACAGAAGAGGAAAATCCTTACTTTTCCAAGTAATTTCTGGAAAATATTGATTGCTCGTCAACACGATTGTGGGGGGGAAAAAAAAAAGATTAATGCATTCCTCCAAGGTGGCATCCTTTCCATTAGTCTTTGTCAGTCTTATTAACAATATTTCATCATCCTGGTCACAGCAACCTATAAATAACACAGCACTGACACGCAGTAAGAATGATTACCGGCATTACACAATTGAGCATGCTGTTGGCTGCATCTAATATAACGACAGTGAGGGCGATTTCCCTGGTTATGAAAGGGTTTATAAACACAGCTGTTCGTATCGAGGCAGAATATGAAAAAAATGATGGAGTAGCATCTGAATGAACTTTATACTGCAATTTAAAAGTCAAAACTAAAAGTTAAATATTTTTCTATTATTATTACCATGCAGATCCTATCTATCTATCTATCTATCTATCTATCTATCTATCTATCTATCTATCTATCTATCTTGCTGAATGTAATTCAAATTTTACAGGGTCTTTCACTTTGATCTATTTGGCTGAATGAATTTCAAATAATGCAGGTTCTTGCACTTTGTGGTGTTATTGCAGTTTATCACTGCATTTCCTGTGAAATGTGGAAAAATTGTGAAATCAATTCTGATGTAACAATTTTAAAGGCTTCCTATGACAGTGTTACCCCCTGATGCCTTGTTTGGCCTTTGCAGCCCTGATAGTATGAAAGGCTGGGAGGATTATGGAACATTCCAAACAAGAATTCCTTTATTTCTTCTGCTGTTCCCATGGTAACACCAAGAAGCTGGCAGAACTTGTATCGAGTAGGGCCTAGTCAATAGGTTGTCATGGAAGAGAATATTTTTTTTAATAATATAAAATATAATAAAATATTACATTTAAAAACAAAGCCTTCAGTCCAACTGCAATCCAAATGTAGCAGTCATCAAGCTGCAAATGCACAATACCTTTTAAATCATAGAGTGTCAAAATTATGCTGTAGTTCCATGTTTTGTTTGGGTTATTTAAATAGCTCACAATTTACCTTTTCAGGAGCAATCTCCTAAACCTTTAATTGTATGGATTGTAATGATTATGTAAAACAAGTACATCTTTAAAAAAAATGCATGATTTAATTAATCAGGTTTTATTTAATGTAGTCCATTTCTCTCCAGAAGGAATTAAAAAAATCAATACTTGCAGGCTTGTACTGGAAAAGCAAAAATGATTCCCCTGAGACTTGTGATGGACTGGGACTCCTGACAAAAGGCTGTCTGTAAGGAATTGAGTATTGCATGCAACAGTAAAGGGTGATGAGAGCGGCTCGAAGGCGGGAGCGGGGGGGGGGGGGTACTGTCAGTAATCTGGAAGTAGTCAGACCTGAGGTCCAACAGTGGAGAGAAGGCACTGATGTCAATATCCTAATTCAATGTGGATCCATTGTTCACTCACATTTTTAATAGTAAAAAATATCCATTCTTGGTCTCAGATTCTACCACAGTATCATTATTACCGCTTCTGTGAAACTTATTTGCGAAACAGACAGGAAAAAAGGATTCTCACATGAGAATGTAAAAAATACATCCATTCAACCAGTCTTTGAAGTGGGCCAGTACTCACCAGTATCAGTACCAGCACTGCTTTGATTTGCACCAGGAACATGCATACTGGCACCTCTCATCATCTGCAGGTACTGGTTATAATGGTTGTACTGGTGTACTGACACCTGCTTTTTCCCACTTCAGAAACTGCATGCAACTATCTTTATGGTCAATATTGTGGTGGTGGTGGGGGGGGGGGGGGGGGGGTTGGAGCCTGTCCCAGGCAGCACTGGACGCAAGACTGGGGTACCCCCTACATGGGATGCCAGTATATCACAAAGGACACACCCATACAATCATTCTCTATGGGAAATTTAGAGATGCCAACTGAAAGGCACATTTCCAAAACTGACTCAGTCCATGGATACGTTTTCCAGAAAATTTCTGTGGAAATTTAACAAAAGTTCTTTGTAGTGTTACATTCGGACTGGGTGAGATTTGATTCCCAGTACTGTGACATATGATGAGGAAGCCTGACTTTAGGTCATTGCTGGACAGACAGAGAGACTTCTGGAAATTTGCTCTTCACTTAGCCTTTGGACCGCAGGAGGAAACCAGAGTACCGGGGGGGAACGTACATCATATGGGGCGGTGGGACTGAAGACCCCAACGTGTGAAGTAATGTCTCCATCCCATCCTACTGTATAACGCATTTTTTCTGCCTGCATCTGACAATATGTCTTTACACTACTTCATTTTCCACAAGCAGTAACATTAGAAGACCAGCCGTTTTACCAGTAGAGAAAATATGACTTTTTTGCCAGTTCTTCGTCTCGATTTGTGTATTGCGAACAGAACAAGCACTAAAAACATCTGCTGGGTGATGATTTACTCATTACTGCCAACACCGGCAACGACGCCAGATCTTAGCTGGCTGCTGTCCCTCTGCGAGCGAGACGCTGTTCTTTCCCCAATCTCTTTTAGAATATCTTACAAGAAATGTACCACATTTAAACATCTGTTTCTTTTCTTCTTCCTGGAGGGATATTTTAATTAACGGTGACCGACTCACTTAAGAATGAGGCGTAATTAAGAAAAGGGAGAAAAGTCCATAATGTCGACATTGCGTTCATACACATTGTGAATGAAATCACATGGTTAACAGGGTCCGTTACGTTAGAGAAGAAAATTAAGGAATCAGACGTTGTTCGCGTCACTCTCTCCTTTCATTCACCGGAAATATATATATATATATATATAAACTCATGGTGCAAAACCATTGATTCCTTTAAAGTCACAGAGGCAGGTTTCTCTTGTACATCTTCGACAGATGGGGCCTCATGTGAATTCCTCTGTTTGGCCGTGATGAAGGTCGACGGAAATAAGAGACTGTAGGAAGTATCATTGTCAGCACAGGAACCAACAGCTGAGAATTATTTTTAAAGCCTTTTAAAATATTTTTTTTAAATAATTGTTATCAAAACTGCAACTGACGGCTGCGTAGTATCATACATACATACATATACAGCCGTGGACAAAATTAAGAGACCACATTATGTTTGCACAAATCATGCATTTTTAGATCATGGTTTAACTGTGGTTCTGCTGGCGGAAGGTGATGCTGAGCAGCAAGATGCCTTCCTAAGACTGCAGGACAGAAGAATAAGGTGAAGCAGGAGACACTGGGAACGAGCAGAAAGCAGCCAGGTGAAAGGTGGAAGCGACATTCTAATGCCAGAGATGAGCGTTGACTTATCCGACAGTTTCTCATGAATCGTAGGATGACATCGAGTGACCTTCAAAAGGAACGGGAGACATTAAGTGCAGGTGTGAAGTGCTCTGCTAGGACAGTGTGTATCAGGCTCCTAGAAGCAGGACTGAAGTCCTGGAAAGCAAGGATTTAAAAAAAACATTTCTGCAGCCGTTTATATATATATGTATAAGGCCAAGCATGTATTTGAGATATAAACTACAAACATAACACAGTCACATATATACAGTAAATTATTCTTATATACAGTCTGTTTTATAGTCTCTTTTATTCTGTTATTAATAAGTTCATCCAAATACAGTGTTTTCAAAATATACGTCATGCAGTATCACTAGGAGGAAACAGCCTAGTTCACCTGAAGTTCACCTCATTCATCTAGGCTGCGATTCACCAAGCTGCCCTTTCCCTTATCTAAGCCCCTTTAACGGGAACACAGCTTATTTAAACGCCATCCCTCTCTGAGTAATTACTCACAGAGCACTGCATTCATGCTGCCATCGCCCTCTACTCCGTACACAAAGGCCGGAGGGTGGCGGGTGCCCAGGGATGGACTTGGATGTGAATGTATCACCTGATTGCTTCAGGAAAGTAATTTTGCGAAGTACAATTCTTGGAAATAACAGTCAGATTCAGCAAAGTATGAAGCATTTTGAAGTAGCACGTAAATACAGATCCATTGTTTCAATGTGTAATTTTATTATTCTGTTTTTTATTTTTGATGTCATGTTTGTCAGCCTTCACATGCAGCCGATAATCTCAGGTGAAGCAGAGAATGTACAGAAGCTGAGAGCATCGTCTGAGCCACTTCCACTGAGCGGAGGTCAGTTGCACTAATGACAGCCTCCGGACTGGGATGCTCTGGTGTTTACAGTCACAGGCTACTGGGTGATGGAGCTGGCGTTGAGCTGCCACTATGCCCAGCAGCATGCGTGCTTCCTCGAGTGTGCCAGTTACGATTCTTATTATTAGCAGTTAGCGTCAACGGCGCTATGCTAACGAGCCAAAGGCTATGGCTTCAATGGTTCTTGTGCTGTAGCTCACCTGTACGCCTCGGAAATTCAATTTCACATGCTGACATCCGTGTGCCTGGCATCCTGCCCAGGATGTACTGCAGCTTTGTGTCTTACGCTGCCTGGGAAAGACGCCCTGTGACCCTGATCCAAAAAGGTAGTTTGAAGGTGGATGGATCGTTGTTTGTCTGGTCCATCATATAGGGGAGAATTACAGGCAACTGCCCGGGGCAAGCATCTTAAGAGGGAGCACCGACATAGCAAACTGTGCACACTACCCCCCCCCCGGGTCAACTATTTTTAAACATCACCACCCCATCCAATTGGCTGCATCAACCATCACCACCTCCAGCCCCCTGCCAACATTTCAAGTTAACATAGCATCAGCAGAACACCTAAGAGAATACAGACCTGTATGGCCACTTTATTAGGTATAGCTATTTAGGAGTAGGCTGGAGCCATTTCTACTTGAAGGCTGGGTGTCTTTCTGCACAGCACCGCTGTACGGAGCTGTTATTTTAGGTACATGCTGCCGTCCTGTTTGCTATAATGAGCCTGGCCATTCTGCTCTGACCTCTGTCATGGACAAGGTGCTTTTGCCCACAGAAATGCCAATGACTGCTTGTTTCTTTGCGCTCATCGCACCATTCTCTGGATGCTGTAGTGTCTGAATATACAGGGATGGTGGCTGTTTCCGAGATGCAGGGAGCACTGTGTCTGCCACCATTAATCAGACCATATCCAGAATCCCTTAGATCAGGCCTCTTGGCTTTTTTTAAGCGAACTGCACAGCACTGTAAATGATCCTCTCGTCCCTATCTATGTGCTGTACATGTTCTGTCGGACATGACTGGCTGTTTGTCAGAGCTGGCTGCTTGTGTTAACGAGCAGGTGTACCTAATTAACTGGCCATAAAGTCTGTGTGTGTGTGTGTGTGTGTGTGTGCGTGTGTGTGTGTGTGTGTGTGAGTGTGAGTGTGTGTGTGTGTGAGTGTGGTGTGTGTGGTGTGTGTGTATATCTATAAATGTGAAGTGAAGAAAAGTTTGCTGCAAAAAGCAGCGGAAATGAACTGGAATGCATTAATTAATAAAGCAAAAATAATTATTCTCTGCCATTTTCCAGCACATCACTGCCCAACAGGCAGAATTAATGGGGGTTAATTTATAGGCAGAGAGCTTGGTGCTGCTGTTTGATGAATGCGGGGGGTTTTCAGGAAAATGCAGCGATCACGTTACATATCCTGCGGTTGCCGTGCACGGTAGCACGGCATTTCTGAAAACGAGACCAATCCCTCATAGACCCTTTTTTTTTTTTGGGGGGGGGGGGGGGGTTCTAATAGCAGTTACTGTAAACATTTTACACAAACATTTTACTATATTAAAAATCTGTCTCAGCCCTTGTAGGCCTGTTGCCCAATCCTAAAGCTTTTTCAGTGTGTTATGCAGTTCACACTGTTGTCCAAGGCGACTCACCACATCAGCTCCGTATCACAGAACGACTATGTGTATGTTTTGCGTCATATTTGTGACCTGCACTATAACAAATGGACCAGGATGCATGATATTTCCTTCCAGTGGTGGCTTAATATATGTCTTCAGAAGCCACATAAAAAAAAAAAAAACATTCCTGTTGATGAATATACTGTATGTCTTCTGTTTTATTACAATACATTAATAATTTTATGATTAAGAAAGGGGCGGCATGGGGGTGCTGTAGTTAGCACTGTTGCCTCACACCTCTGGGACCCGGGTTTGAGTCTCCGCCTGGGTCACATGTGTGCGGAGTTTGCATGTTCTCCCCATGTCGTCGTGGGGTTTCCTCCGGGTACTCCGGTTTCCCCTCACAGTCCAAAAACATGTTGAGGCTAATTGGACTTACTAAATTGCCCATAGGTATGCATGCGTGAGTGACTGGTATGTGAGTGTGCCCTGCGATGGGCTGCCCCCCCCATCCTGGGTTGTTCCCTGCCTCGTGCCCATTGCTTCCGGGATAGGCTCCGGACCTCCCGCGACCCAGTAGGATAAGCGGCTTGGAAAATGGATGGATGGGTGATTAAGAAAAGCTATTTTTTACTAGATAGATTAATTACATTCACTGTTGTCAGCATTTAGTATTTCTGGAGTCTCCGTGGGTTATGACAGCGACTGCGTGTAACATTTGGTATAAAAAATAACATGTATACGGTGGTAAGCAACAGGTGCAGGGCTGCACGTTACATGGGCCAGAGAGCTGAAAAGACGAAGCCACAAAAAACAGGGAGGAGAAAGGAAAGTCAAGTGAGTAGCCCTTTGTACCGAGTCAGCATGTGTTGAGTGCTAACGGCAGACCGCATGTCTGAGTCAAAGCTGCTGGAACAAAGCAGACAGGTGACCGAGCAGAGGGCATGGACACCTGGCATCCTATTGGTGCTAGGGAACTGCTGATCATAATCACGGGCATGTTCGAAGCCTCTGTTAGTGCCTGTGGGACTGCAAATTATAATCACAGCGATGAGGGACCATTCAGTTTCACTCCAGAGAGAATCACGGCAGATTTGCTGAACCATGCTAATTTCTTTCGTATTTCATTTCAACGTAATCAAATAATTACCAAAGTTTCCGCAAAATGAATATTGACTAAACATTATGCACTTCTGTTATTTTCAGGGATTGTGTGTTGAGTTTCTTTCTTTCTTTTTTTTTTTTTTTACCATTTTACAGGATCTAGAATCGGTGGTACACTGCTGTTGAGTGCTGGATTAAATCAAACAAACTCAGTTACTGAAAACAGGTTTATCATGAAACTGGAGCTCCACGGCTAGCTTAGACCTTCAACATCACTATTAAATCAATCAAAAAAAAAAGAAAACTTTGCAGCTGGTAGACCAGCAACTTGATAGGCTTTTAGGGTTGGGGAGTGGGAGGAGGGGGGTACTGAGGCTGTGTATTGCACCTGCAACCCATGGACCAGCTGATTCCAAGGCAGCTGCGAAGTCTGCTCTCCAGAATGTTCCACGGTTTGCAGGAGTCAGCTAGATCTGTCAAATGCCCCGTAAAGGGCATGAGAACATCGTTTCCTCATCGCCCTAAAGTGGCACGACGGGGATAACGATGCGCTAATCTGCGTTAAAATAAATGTTACGTGATGCACGTAGCTGTGTGTACAACCACAGCAGGGTGCCGCCGTTTTTCATCGTCCTTCCTAGTTACCTGTAAAACCTCGGCTGTTAGCCGCTAATAACCGTACGATTATGTAAATTTCATCAATAAAATAAATTGCGAACGATGCGCGTTTTGTCCGTTTATTATCCTTCATGAAATACGGGAATAATTACGGGGCAGGAAGATTTGCAAAATAAGTGGAAATGCTCCTGCTTCCCCGCTGTTACGTCAGCAGGGAAACTGATTACTTGGCAAACGCGCTACAGTAAACGAGCGGACTCTCCATCAGTAACGCTAAGTGCATGTCCTGGCCATCTGCGGAGTAATTTCGTTAATTGGGTCTTGCTCTCTTTCAACAAGAGGCAGCCCCTGCTCCCTCCCAGAAATCTCAAACTGCCTCCCTTCAGGTCCAAATAGGTCATAATCAGAGGACACCGGGAACAAAATAATTGGTAGGAGAGTTTTAATATCCACCCATAAACAGAAGCACTTGGATATAAAAATCTGCTCCAGGATCTAATGGAGACCTTGAGAGCTACCCTCCATGCCGGCTCCTTGACACGGACACATGTCAGCAATTGCGGTGGGTCAGCTACATAGGGGCCTTATGGCAAAGTTACTGCGGTACACCTGTTGATCTAACCAGGATGGCAGGCATGCAGAGATGCCTTTAAACAGTTTTTAATTATATATAACAAAATGGTGGCAATAATATGGGAGATTTTTCATTAGCCCATCTATTTAATATCCATTTCTCCTTGGGTCGGGTCAGAAATTAGGATTTTTTTTTTATTCTTAATACTTACTTGAGTTGGAAGGTCATATGACATTAAAGAGGGTTTTAATAAAGCAGTAAATTAACATTTTATTTGTTAGTGGATCATGACCATATATTTTACCCCGACACTCTCTGACAATATCTAGTGGAGAACTTTACAGGTTACATTTTTGAGGTGGACGTTGTTTTAATAAAAGGTGATTTTTAAAACTAAACTACTAATTCTCGTAATGGAGGAGATGAAGAAGGAGAAATACAGGCCTGACCCAATTTAAACCCCCCAAACCAAACCAAACCTGTAAATTTTAAATAATTCCCACAGTTTTTTTCCCAAATTAAGGTAAATAAAAAAAAAAAAATTGAAATTATGAACCATTTTGGATTTACTAAACGGGAGGCTCTAAACATGAGATTAAATAAAGATTTGGCAGGACTCAGAATCACAGACACCTGCCAATGTCTGCGAGATCGGTTCATGAGGTCCATCTTTGTTTAATAAAAGATGAATAAGCTCGGTATATGAGCACAGGCTAACTTTCATCCCACTCTCCAGGGGCACTGAACCAAGATTCCGCTCTGCCTCCGAGCAACTGGCCGCAGCCCCTCTGGCTGCCATTCCAGAGGAGAAGCCAGTCAATTATTCATTCAATTTGTCCATGAAATCCATGCAACTTTCAGCCGGCTTCTGCCAGAATCAAAATAAATACACGCGCTGTGGAAAAGCAGGTCATCTGAAGCTGCTTTGACATTTTTCAATCTGTTACTTTGAACATTTGTTCAAATGTTGTGAATAACGACAACTGTTTACACAAACTCTCTAAGCTGGTATTCATGCCTTAATTCACCTGCAGTATCCTATGGGATTAATCCATCAATCTATATTCATTAATAAATAAAAATAAAATTAAATAAAATGTTTCTTGTGAACAAACTGATAAGAATGACTACCAACAACAACAACAACAGAAATAATAAAAAGTGCTGTGTACCCCCCCCCCCCCAAATTTAATTTGGATTCATTCAACCTCCCCCCCTCCAAAAAAAAAAGGCTTTTGAATTTCAATGATTAAGCCCCCACCCTTTCACCAATGTCAAACTCTCTCTTATGCCATTCAGTAGATTCTGTACTGGATGTCGATCCATCACATGACACACACACACACACACAATGGGCAATCAAGAGGCACCAACTCACCAGATTGCACGTGTCTGAGGAGCCCGGATCCCCTGGAGGACTTCAGTGTAGCAAACGGAGGAGACCAGGAGGAGTACAGCCCACAATCATCACGAGCTGCGAGGTAGCAGCAATATCTACTGGGCCTCTGTGCCGCTTTTAATCATCACACATCGCTCATTAAATGCATATCGGTTATTAAAGAGCATTTGATGCTCGGTATCTTGCCAGTTGCCTGTTATTTAGCTTTTGGAGTTGAATTAATATAAATTTCATTATTGCCTGTTAAGGTAAAATTGCTCATGCTATACAGATTAATGATGTTGATGTGTTTATTATCGCTACATTTTGCAAAGTGGATTCTGTTTCACAATGAGCCCCTTTAAGGCAATCATGCCCTGTTTCCATGGTTTCTCAGGTGCGATGGTTCGTCAGCATAACCACATGGAATGCAAACTACCATAATTGTTAAGTGACCTGTAGCGTTTCGGAGACTTTGGCTGCACATAGAGGCTGATGCCTTAATGATCTCCTCTCTCTCCCGGTGCAGAAATCACAGGCTTGGTCTTCACTTCTGCGAAACGTCAAGTGGGTTTCTACAGGATAGGCTCCTGTAGAGCACATTTCATGAACATGTGCTCACAAAATGGCTTCAGCCAAACTTTGGTCCCCCTTGTAGATGTTTAATGAATAATACCACCTTAATTCCAGGGTAAACCATGAGCTTGGTTGTCTTGTATACTAACGTGGCCTTTCCAAATGTTCTGCTAAGCCGGTGAAAGATTGGGATTTTCCCACTAACAGTCTCAGAATGTTAGGTGGTGGCCTGATCCTAAGATGACCTCACTCGCTTTGTAAAACAATTGATCCTCAATCCTAGATTGCTGACAACAGCAGTATGCTTCCTTGTCAGTGATAATTTGATACATCTCGACACCACAGCGGTACCATCTGTGGTTTTTATACCTGCTTTTTATATCTTCAGAGAAGGCGAGTGCTTTAATTTTTAATTTCGCTTTTACATTTTCAGCCATAACTGACGCAGCGATCTAACTGCGATTCTTCTTGTGAAGTGGCTCGCCAAATGAGGTTGACAAATGGAAGCGTTTCACATCGAGTAAAACTAAGATACAAAATGAGACCGTCAATGATTTTAAAAGGTTTTTAATTTGGTGTTTGAACAGTTATTGAGAATTACTGTCAGGTGGCTAATTTTTTGTAAGGTAGACTGCTGAAGGGTTTCCCATTTCCTCACATTTGACTCCTAAATTGCCATTTGATTGCTTACAGGACTGTACAGATCAGGTCTTCGGCCAGTTATTATTATTAATCAGTGACATAGTAGCACCTGTGATCAGAAGGCTGCTGGTTCAAATCCCAGGGCCACCAGAGTGATTTTGCCATTAGGCCCTTCAGCCCTTAACCCGTAATCACTTTGCTGACTGTCTTACCCTGTTTGCTCAAACATGCCTCATTTTCGACACAAGCATCTGCTAAATGCTTAAAGTTGTTAATGAAATACATAACAATGTATCACAGGCTTTTGTGGAATAAGTTGGTATCTGAGAGTTTGCCAAGCCTCCTCATGTTACCCAAAGCGGCCTTAGTGCCCTGGTTGAAGGGGGACCGGGATCTTCAAGGTAGTGTAAGGAAGGAGATGATCCTCTCTTATAGGTGAGGGATGGACCTTTAGTGGTGTCCTGTGTAGGTGATCCAGGCTAGAGTTAGCTGGGTCAAATGAGGTTAGAGCAGCGTTATGAGACAGTGCTGATGGAACCTTAAAAAATCCAGTAAAGGCAGAGAACTCAATAGCCCTGCTGCCTGAATATAAACTACTGTAAATTATGCACCATATCACATGTAATATCACAGTGGTCTTCATCAAAATGACTGAACAGGATGTGTTGCACTTTGTAGGCTGTGCACCTTAAAATTCTAAAATATCACAGCGTCATATTCAATGCATTTAATCTGGAGGAAAAACTTCCGGAGCTGCGTCTGGGGATTATTGACCGGCGGCTTCACACTGTTCTAAGCACCACCCATTGTCAGGGTGATTAGACACACAGAAAAGAGTGCGGATTAGGAACTTATCCACCCACTCTGTTGCTACGTAGAAATTGGAAGAAGCGCTATCAGTAGGGTGTGTGTGTGCATGTCTGCATCTCTCTGGGAAGATATTCTGTTCTTCTCTCACTGTCCGGGTGCTTGTTGCTGTCTTCTCTCTCTCTCTCTCTCTCTCTCTCTCTCTCTCGTTGTTCAAGGTTCTAAGGTACTGGGATCGTTCTCTTTAATTATTCCGCCCCCACACGACGTCTTCAGAAAGCTCTCGCTGCCGCCTGGTCCGCCGTGCGTCCTCTTCCTTATGGCAGGCGTGGGATGCCACAAGCACATTTTTTTTTATTAAACCTTATTAAAAAGCAAGAATGAGTGCATGCAGACTTTTAAAAATTTCCCACAAATAATAAACAGTATCAGCCCCCCACTCTTTTTAATAACACGGGCAAAGTGTTGGTTAAACTGGCTATTCAAACTGTTAAATTAAAACAGGTTTTTGTGTACATTGCTCTTTATACACGACGGCATAGCAAAGCCCCCACTTCTGTGCTCTCACAATTTTTCTTTTTTCTCTTCTTTTGGATGTCTATATATTTACATATTTAGCAGACTTTTTTGTCCAAAGCAACACACAAGTGAGGCAAACAGCACATTAATGTTATCGAGGAGTCGACTAGGGCAGAAATGACTTCCCAGGTAAAGGTGTAAGCAGTATGGAAGGTACGTAACAGCATCTAGCATGAATATTCAGTAAGAGGCTGTGCCAGTACTTACTTGGCACTAACGAGGCCATAATTACCTACACATGCTTCAAGGTGGAAGTTAGGCACACGTAGTTGTATCGCTGGGCATTTTAGGGCACATAAGTTCCCGCAGGCCTGTGATGGGCGTCAGTAGATGTGTCACACAACTATTCACTAATGCATCAGTCCGTAACGCAGGGAAAATGCAGCTCTTATGTGTTCTGCCTGAGGTATGCCGTTTCCATACATCGATCATCTGATCCCTCAACCCAGTGAGTTTCACCAGGAGCTAATCCCAGGGATACACCCTGGATGGTTCACCATTGGTGACAAATTTGCACGCATTCATGCAAGCCTGCATAAGAAATACTCAAGGAAAAGGTAACAGAGGAAAAAAAATATTCAAAATATTGTTTCTGAAAGTTACACGGGTCTATTCTACTGAATCTTTAAATGTAAATCTTTAAACTTTAAATTGCAGTTCAGACTAGCTAAAACTTTCAAAATGATAAAACTTTCAATGAATGCTGTGTATAAGGGAATCTACAAACATATGTACAACCCATTATGATGCATTCAAAAAGCACTATAACCAAGGCTATAAGTATTTATAAAAAGCAGTAACACATTACAGCCTACACTGAAGCTTGTGAAATATTATATAGCACTATAATTCCTTATGACTGTCAATAGAAGATACTGAAACGATGCTTTATTTATTATTACATAAACAATTATAGTGTATTATGAAGGTATATAAATAATGCATTATAAGTTTTAAGTAAAGTGTTACCAATGTTTCTTATTAAAGCAAGTTTACAAATTAGAAAAAAATATCTTTGATAGTCTAGATACATATAATGACTATTGACACTGGATAAATCAGATATCTTGTGTGTTAAGTTGAGATGTTCTTTAATAATCTTGTATATATTTTTGGCGTAACACACTCCATGCTACAGCTGTCGCAGACTCTGAGCTGATATGCACTTTATTAGCTGATATATGGCCACCCACCCACATGAATTTCTCTCATTACTGTTCATACCCTGCCCTGAACTCTACAGAAAACTACATTCATAGAATGAAAAAAAACACCAGTGATTGTTTATAGACGTGAGAAGCTCATCACTCTGACTGACATGATAAACAACTCATGTTGACATTGTTTCATTAAAACAAAATCATTAAAACACAGGTATGTTTTCTTGGGCACTGGATGGGAGGGGACCTCTTCTGCCACCCCCCCCCCCAATTGGCAAAGGGACCCAAGGTGTTATTTTCTCATGAGCCCCATAATTCCTTCCATGCCACAGAAAGCTCATAATCAGTTTGCAAAACCTAATTTGGGACCTAAGAGTGAATCAACAGGCTGTTGAGGAAAGTAGGAAATACTACTAAAGCATGCTAAACTGTGGTCTCCTATCCTACAGGGGAGCAGAACTGTTATAAAAACACAAGTGTGACGCCTGGATATGCCATACTTTTTCTAACCCTAACCCTTTGCCAACCCTAACCTTAATCTGGGGACATAGGGTGAAAACTAAAAGTACACTGAAAGTAAAAACTAAAACGAACTACATATTGTATACACCGTATGAGAGACTGTGCCCGCCATGTTTGTGTGCCATAACTTAATTGGTACTTATAATAATAATAATAATTATTATTATTATTATTATTATAACAATACCTTATTGATCTCTGTGGGGAAATTCTCTTTTTCACCTGCTCCATCTTGCTCTCCGTGGTTCACAGACATATTTCCAAGAATGCCAGAGAATGACTTAAACAGTGAACCACAAAAGGAAAATGATATATTATGAAGCTCCAATTATCCTTGCTCAGTTCTAACCTATTAGCTAGTCTGTTTAAACCTCATCTAATACAATAATGTCATCTTAATAACCTTAGCCAAAGATCGTACGTGTGACCCATTTTGGCAGAGTACGACCACACAAAAGCCAAATGGGCTTTTATGACATTTTTATGGAATGTTTTTGAGACAGCAGAGCCCAGATTTTCATTTTGCAGGCTTCCCCCTTACCAGACGATATCTTGAATTCGCTTCTAGTGTCACGTGGGGTAGTTCTAGGAGACAGAGTGTCCAGCGGAAGCTCCTTCCGGGGTGGAGAACGAGTGCTAGCAGAATGGATGGGTCTCTCGTCCAGCTGTAAGGTGTGGGTGGGAGGTGCCCCCTGACTGCTGTTCCAACACCAGGAGATGTTCCGGGATTAGAGCGGCAAAATAGCAAGGGGTGGGGGCTCCCACCTGGGGAGTCTACAGCTGGATGGAGGCTCTTGCAGAGGTGTGAGAGGCAGGGGGGCCCAGCCGGTGTGACTTTCACTGGTGCATTCAAGTTAGATGAGATAAGATGGACTTTATTGATCCTAGAAGGAAATTCTTTTGCATAAAGACTTAAGGCATATAGAGTTCAGTGAAATAAGCATATCGACAGCTTTAAGAAGCTGGAGGGCATTCCTGTTCATGTCAAGGTAGTCATAGTTGACCATTGAATGACTTTTATGCTTCTTGAATTATTTCCAGTTAATTCTACGCCTTATGAGTGACTCTGAATTTTACAGTGACAGACAAGGAAGAGGAGAATTTGATCAGTATTTACTGCCATCTGCAGTATCGCTGTCTGAAAACGGAGACGATGTCTCCACCGGTGTCTGAAGTTGAGTTTAAAATGAGGGACAGTAATGTCCTGGCAGGATGTCTTTGTATATACTGGTGCTGTTGCAATTGCCTGATGAAGCATAATCAATACGGAGATGGGCCCTCGTAATTATCTGTCCATGTAGATCGACAGAGTAGAACAGCACGAGCAATTGATCGTCACCTCTCAGCGGAGCGTGTGGATATTCTGTTTTTATGTTTAGTTGAAATAATTTTTGTATCTGCAAGCGCATTCTGCCAGGACTGGATTAGGATTAAAAATCAGCCCTGGACTTTTGCCCAGGCAGACCCACCACAAATACCTAACCCTAGCTGTGGTGGAAAAAAGGGAGATGAGTGATTAAGAAAAACATCCAATATTTGGCGATAGGTCAATGGACGAGGGGGAGGTTGCTGGCCCATAATGCCATCGTCCCCCCGGATGTCAGATAAGTAGAGTCCAGGCCTGCATTCTGTTCATGGTTGATTCTTTGGTAATCTTTATCCATTAGATCTTCTGAGCGTGTACCAGCTAATTCCCAGAGCCAGTAGATGGTGCTGCTGGCCACAGGTTTTGCTTCACACACGTCTTGGGTGAGGCCGGTGGAAGGAGGAGGAACTCGCCAGCTCCACAGTGCCTGACTGACACTGCGAGGATTGGGCTTATCGCTGCAATCCAAGCGTTGATCAAATTAATTTAATTAAATTAGCATACCCATCTTGTGGATGAGAGATGCATTGATGGATAAATGGATTGAATTACAGCGGCAGTATATCAGATTAAGTTTTCTAAACTGTAAGCATATTGATGATTAACTATTAAACTCTGCGTCTCATAAAAATGCAAATAAATAAACATAATGACTGCAATTTTGACTCACTGTACCCAGACAGCTTGAACAGTTGGAGGACGCCTGTAACTGATCAAATACCCAGTATCCATAACTACTAATCATTCCCCCCGCATTAATGTTTCTAGTAAATTGCTTAAAAAAAAAAAAAAAAAACGTTCTGTCACAATTCTCACCACAACAATGAAATGTTATGTCAAGTAATCAAGTCAAGTAAATCTTTATTGTCATCTCAGCCATTTACGGTATGCAGTGAAACAAAATTACATTTCTCCTGGATGAGAGGAGAGACATTACAGAGCTAAAGACAGTTTACATAGTGCAAAGGAAGATTCCTGTTCAATTATCAATAATTGAAGGTGGGGGGGGCAGAGACTGGGCTACTACCCATATTTGCATTGCTTTGTAAGAAAGTGCTAATTAGCATCTGCTTCAGTACTGCTTACACTTGGACCTGGGCTTTCACTGGAAGCTCAGCTTAGCTGCACTTGTGTCTAGTCGACTCCTCGACAGCACATATGTTTGTAACCTTCTGTTTGTCTCACTTACGTGTCGCTTTGCTTAAAACTGTCTGCTAATTATGAAAATGTAAATTCCCTACCTAACATAACACAGACTCCACATTGCCAGGAGCAGGCATATACTATATAACCCTGGAAAATTAGGGCGTGGAAGGCATGAAGGTAGTAAAACATGGCTAAAAATCCTACCCAAGTGCGTCTCGTCATTGACTTCATGGTCCTCTGGGACTCAAGTACACGAGACGGATTCACGTTCTGCATTCGCCAACCGAAGGCAACGGCCGCTGACTGGGCGCAGCTCACGCTGCCTAATAATCTCAGACAATCGCAGGGCCAGAGGTCGTGGAAGCCGCCAGGCATGCAGCAGGGGCTGCATCTTATTAAAAATGCCCCACTCATGTGCTCCGCTGGAGTGTGAATTCTCCCAAACGCCGTCCGACGCGAACGTGTCGTCTGTGGAAGACGGCGACATTGGTGTGCTGGCCTTCCGGCCCAGTCAGGCATCCTCATGAAAGGAATGCGGTTCCTTCTGCACCGCTGGAGGTCCTTTATGGTTTGGGAGGATAGAAATCTCAGTTATTTTTTTTTTTTAAAGAGAAATATGCATCGGCAAGTGTTCTGTGAACGGTAGGCCCGAAATCTCTGTTGTAACTCTGAGGTAAACTCTGCAATGGAATTGAGTTTTGGGTGGCGGTGGGGGTGTGGTTGGCATGGGGGGAGGGAGGCTGGTTGAGAGCCTTGCTCATTTCCGCTCCGTTGGCTTGTGGAATTACAAGAGCATTAAAGGTCTGGTGCTGTGGTAAAGGCCCAGCAGGCCCCCTCCGATGGCGCATTCAAGCCCCGCCCCCTTCATTCGGTCCGCGTTGTCATGGGTACCTGCACAACACACCTCTACGCGCTGTGACACCCATGTCACGCTCCTGCTTCCGTTCATCCTTGGCTCTTTACAACCTGCTACTTTGATCAGGCCCCTGAAATCACTAAATAGCAAACATTTAAAAACACTATGTGCTTTTAAATAGACCACGCAGAATTTTCACTGCAAGATGATAATATACTGACTCTCCGCTACATGCCTCGGGTGGGTTAAGTGCTGTTAAAAAAAAGGAAACACATTTTTTTCCCCATTTATGATAAATTAATGATGCTGTAATGGCTTTCACTGACCTTAGCAACAAAGCACAGAAATGATTCAAGCAGTGAAACAAATTAAAATGAACAAAAACTGTCATGGGACAAAAACAAATGTGTTTCTCTCTGTCTGTTGAATGTTTTTGAATGTTTTTATTGGTGTGTAAGTGTCTGTGTTAACAACAAGATGATGTACAGCATCAAGGTATAAGCAGCAAAAGCATCTTTTGGAAAATGATGCATCACAAGAGTTTTCAAAACATATGGTTTCATTTTATTACATTAATTTAACATATTATGATCATATTGTACATATGAACTGCACCACAATGAAATCTGTCCCAGAGTTTTAACCAGACTGTAAATAATTAAGTGCTGTTCACATGTCAGATTAAACCTCTTTGATCTACATCCATGATCAGGGTATGCGTTTCGAAGATGGATGGATTTATTGCTTAGAAATTTTTTTTTCTGGGGCAGAATATAAATGTATAGTTTTGTCTATAATGAGAAAATACTGGCAAAAAGGTAAAAATTCAGTTTCAGCTGTACACTGCCATCCCCCAACTGATTATGAGCTTGTGTTGCCTGAAGGGGGTAAGACTTTATGTAACTGTGGCGGTGAAAATGACGGCAATTCTGCAGAGGCTATAAACTCTGGTGTGGTTCAGTGCCATCCAGGCTATAGATTTTAGTACTTTACACTGGGAGGAGGGCTGGTCCAGTGCTGGGGGTTCGATTCTGCCTCTGTGCACTTGCTGTGTCCCTCCTGTGTCCATGTGAACTTCCACAGACCTCCTTGGTCGCTTCCCGCAGTATCAAGGCATGTGGTCACACTGTGCTGGTGTCTGTAAATTAGCCAATGTCTGGGTCCGGCGATGGACTGGTGACATGTGTTCTGTGTGACCTGGGAGAGCTTTCTGGCTCTCCGGGACCCCATGCTGCATTAGTGGTTAAGGAGGGAGGATGGATGGATGGACGTTTCGCCTGTTTTGATCCTGATGATACTTTATTTTGTACACGTAGAACGGAATTCTTGCATTTTTCACATATCTTATCTTACTCTCCTGTTAGTCCACGTATTCAGGTGAGAGCAAAGCTTGAGGACATCCTGCAAGGTCAACCATTTATCTGGGAGCAGTTTGGGGGGTTAAGGGCCTTGCTCAAGGGTCCAATGGTCATGTCACCATTCTGCTGGTTATGGGATTGAAACTGAAGACAGGCATCAAGCCGCACATTACGCCGGCTATATAAACTGCTCTGTACACTAAACTCCTATTTATACTATATGCAAATATAGCAATTTTTTTATTTAGCCGAGATTTTTATCCAAATTTATGCATAACCGACAGCCAGATCAGGTAGTCCTTGAAGCAATTTGGGGTTAAGGGCATTGACGAAAGGCCCAATACTGATATCAATTCAATGACCCTGGGATTTGAACAAGCAACCTTCGGAACACAGTCACAGCATTCTAACCCACTGAGCTACACACAGCCCCTAACACGTGTATGTATATAATGTGCATATTTAGCATTTTGGAGTGCGTAGTATGTTTCAGAGGGGGCATGTCACAGCCTTTTTACTGCTCCGGCTTGACCTGTGAGCTGGAGTTTATCTTTGTTGTGTCACTGGCTGACTGCAGGTGGTCCCAGTAAGGTTTAATTATACGGTAACGCGGCATCTTTATTAACGAGCCTCTGCTACTACTGGCAGCACGCAAAAGTGTCGACAAGCAACACAGTGTTTTTCCAAGCCAGTTTTTCCAAAATCCAGACACACAAACTGGACGCCGCAACCGTTCTCATTTATTTGTTTCATTTTAATTGTGTAGCTGGATGTGTTTTTTTCCGTCAGGTCCAAAGCGAGCCCGTGATTTGTCCATTCCCACCGTAGGACAAGTTGACCAGAATACTTCTAGCTTAATACGATCCTCAAGGGTACAACGGGCGAGCAAAGCTGGGAGTGAAACTATTCTTCATGGTCAAGCTGCGAAAAAAACTGGAGAAACTGAAACCTGGGGAGATTAAAGAAGGAGTGTAAGGGGGTTTCTAAGAAGTGCCTGCTATTTTAAATCCAGTGGAAATATTTATTTCACTTGATAAAGGATTAAAAATAAAACATCATAGTAAAAGTAATTCATAATTGGGGGCCCGGTGCCTCTGTGGGTAGCGCTGTGGGCTCACCCCCGAGGCTCGGGTTTGAATTCTGGTTCAGTTTGTGTGGATTTGGCATCTTCTTCCCAAATTGCACAGGCTTCCTTTGTGGATGCTCAGATTTCCTCCTGCAAGCCAAAAAAATGTGTTTAAGTGAATTTGTGTCTCTAAATCACTCATAGTGTGTGGGGGGTTCTGCCCTGTAATGGACTGGCTGTCCATCTGACGAGGTTAGCTGTGCTTCCGGAGGCCCTGACGTGACTTATGATTATATTAGATTATATTATATTATATTATATTATATTAGATTAGATTAGATTAGATTAGATTAGATTAGATTAGATTAATCTAAACTAATCTAATCTAATCTAATCTGATCTAATCTGATCTAATCTGATCTAATCTGATCTAATCTGATCTAATCTGATCTAATCTGATCTAATCTGATCTAATCTGATCTAATCTGATCTAATCTGATCTAATCTGATCATATCGGATCATATCGGATCATATCGGATCATATCGGATCATATCGGATCATATCGGATATAGATAGATAGATAGATAGATAGATAGATAGATAGATAGATAGATAGATAGATAGATAGATAGATAGATAGATAGATAGATAGATAGATAGATAGATAGATAGATAGATAGAGACCTACCTAAACCCTTGACTTCTTTCAAATTACATGATAAGCCTGACAAGCAATTAATTTCTTGACACCTAGGTGACCTCATACATTCACCATCTTCAGCATTACTAACTACATGTACTGAATTATTAGTGTATCGTTATTAAGTCAGTAAGAGTTCTCAGTATGTTACTCACCCTTGAGAAGCTATGTATGGAGAACCATAAGTGCTCTAAATGTCAAGATAAATTCCCACTGACAACTGACTAAAGCACTATGCCACTGGCACATTGCATGCTGATGCATTTAATTTATTTTGTTCAACAAAATATTTAGAGAAAGGCTATAGTAGATTACAGTGGGGTGAACACCAACATAACACCACAACAACAACCACGACAACCTCTATCTAGCAACACAACAACAATGATCATAAGAATAGTAATAATAGTAATAATAATCATCATCATCATGCATCCATCTATTTTCTGTAACCGCTTATGCAGGGTCACAGGGGTCAGGAGACTATGGGAGCAACGCAGGGAACCATCCAGGAGGGGGCGCCAACCCATCGCAGGGCAGCAGGGCACACTCACACACCAGCCACTCACACACCAGTCACACACACACCAGTCACTCACACACCAGTCACACACACACCAGCCACACACACACCAGTCACACACACACCAGTCACTCACACACCAGTCACACACACACCAGTCACTCACACACCAGCCACACACACACCAGCCACACACACACCAGTCACACACACACCAGTCACACACACACCAGTCACACACACACCAGTCACTCACACACCAGTCACACACACACCAGTCACTCACACACCAGTCACACACACACCAGTCACACACACACCAGTCACACACACACCAGTCACACACACACCAGCCACTCACACACCAGTCACTCACACACCAGTCACTCACACACCAGTCACTCACACACCAGCCACTCACACACCAGCCACTCACACACCAGCCACTCACACACCAGCCACACACACACCAGTCACTCACACACCAGTCACTCACACACCAGCCACTCACACACCAGCCACTCACACACCAGCCACACACACACCAGTCACTCACACACCAGTCACTCACACACCAGTCACTCACACACCAGCCACACACACACCAGTCACTCACACACCAGTCACTCACACACCAGCCACTCACACACACCAGCCACACACACACCAGCCACTCACACACCAGTCACTCACACACCAGTCACTCACACACCAGCCACTCACACACCAGCCACTCACACACCAGCCACTCACACACCAGCCACACACACACCAGTCACTCACACACCAGTCACTCACACACCAGCCACTCACACACCAGCCACTCACACACCAGCCACACACACACCAGTCACTCACACACCAGTCACTCACACACCAGTCACTCACACACCAGCCACACACACACCAGTCACTCACACACCAGTCACTCACACACCAGTCACTCACACACCAGTCACTCACACACCAGCCACTCACACACCAGCCACTCACACACCAGCCACTCACACACCAGCCACACACACACCAGTCACTCACACACCAGTCACTCACACACCAGTCACTCACACACCAGCCACTCACACACCAGCCACACACACACCAGTCACTCACACACCAGTCACTCACACACCAGTCACTCACACACCAGCCACACACACACCAGCCACTCACACACCAGCCACTCACACACCAGTCACTCACACACCAGTCACTCACACACCAGCCACTCACACACACCAGCCACACACACACCAGCCACTCACACACCAGCCACTCACACACCAGCCACACACACACCAGCCACTCACACACCAGCCACTCACACACCAGCCACTCACACACCAGCCACACACACACCAGCCACTCACACACCAGCCACTCACACACCAGCCACTCACACACCAGCCACTCACACACCAGCCACACACACACCAGCCACTCACACACCAGCCACTCACACACCAGTCACTCACACACCAGTCACTCACACACCAGTCACTCACACACCAGCCACTCACACACCAGCCACTCACACACCAGTCACTCACACACCAGCCACTCACACACCAGCCACACACACACCAGTCACTCACACACCAGCCACACACACACCAGCCACACACACACCAGCCACTCACACACCAGCCACTCACACACCAGTCACACACACACCAGTCACTCACACACCAGTCACTCACACACCAGCCACTCACACACACATTCCTACGGGCAAATTGGTAACTCAAGTTAACCTCAACATGTTTTTGGACTCTGGGGGGGGGGGGGGGGGGGGGATCTGGAGGAAACACCATAGGGAGAACATACAACTGCGCCACCATGCTGCCCCAATAATAATAATAATAATAATAATAATAATAATAATAATAATAATAATAATAATAGAGAACAGAGTAGTTTGATGATGTTATATATAATTATATAATTTGGATTTTTAATGATTAATACAATTGCAAATAATTTATTCGATTCATTTTCTTGAACCCAAAACTGCATCCTATTTCAGCAATACTGCCCATACAGATATAAAGGCTGTCAAAATGCATTTATTTGACATACAAGGAGAATCAATTACAAGTTAGGGTTAGAATTCACATTAATTAAATGTTATCTGAGCGCTCAATGTACTTCCTTTCCGGGTGTCCTTTTTTTAAATGCTCTATTCCTTTCCTATTCTTGCTGGAAGAAGCGTATTTTACAAAGGATCCCTCTTTCAACTCATAACACACTCAAACCTCTTTTTTTTATGTGGTCATTAGCTGTAGAACATCGGCATCACTGGGCATAAGCAGGGCTGCCAGCGTTGTGTCTAAATGATCGATTAATAATCCATAGTAATTAATTGATTAACTGAAATGACTGTCACAGCAAACATCGTGTTGGAGGTTTATCGAGCCCTGGCTGTGGAGGACTGAAATGTATACAAATGACGCGGGTGGGGGGGGGGGGGGGGAGGATTAGGGCTCAGGTGACTCCCGCATTGTCGGTTCACTCATGCCCACGCCTTTATGGCTGGTGCAGCATGTTCTGCAGCCCAATGTCTGTTTCTTACTGTATTTGGGGCCATCAATAGGGCAGGGTCTTAAAAGTACCAGTCAGAAACATGTGTTTCATTCATCTCTACATCTGGATTTTCACCGCCAGGCAATTACTATATTATTTGCATATGGTTTTCTTATTCTCTCTTGTTCCTCTTTCACCTAAAAAATACTCAAGCGGCCCCCTTCGGTTGAAGACCTAGCCATTGACCCCCCCAGGTTATTTAAGCTTGAGACCCCAGCTGCAGGCCAATCAATTCATTGTAAGGAGGTAATCTGAATTAGATTTCTCTCTTTATAGACGTACCAAACCTAACTTACTGTCAAGTATTTCCTAATTCCATTGTAAGAAAATGGTCTTAGCCATTTGAGGCCTAAAAAACAAGTTAATAGATTAATTATTCAATACTAATTTGATTTCGGGTCACACAAAACACCAGAAACAATCAGTTTCAAGAGAACACGTTACACCCCCCCCCCCCCACTTGTGAGCTGTTTCACTATTACCCAGTGTTCCCATGGCAGCACCCCAAGAGAATGCGGAGATTATCTTTGCATGAAATGACCAAATAAGTTATGCACACCTTCAGGTCAATACTGTAGAGAGCTGTTCTTCGAAGGAAAACACACAGGAAAGTTAACAGAAAAGCAAAACGCTGTGTTGCATACCAAGTACCGTATATTTTTTTAATCAGTTACCAAGACAACATTGTCGGATCCCTTACCATAAGCTTAGAATCTTAAAATGATGTTATACATTTTTTCCAATACAGGATTTGATTGGGGTGGGTTGGTGGCTCAATGGGCAGCTATGCTACCTTATGGCTCTACGGGTAATTAGACCCCCACCTCTGTCTCTGTGGAGCTTCCATGCCCCCGTTTGTTCGTATATGTTTATCCTTATTATGAGTGTATGTTTGTCACTGCCTTGGGGTAGAGCCTCATCCCAGGAGAAGGTCACGATTGCAGTACGGACATGGTGAAACTAGATGGATCTTCATGTTTGACCTGTCGACAGTTTGTGTCCTTTCTGTAAATAACTTTATACTTGTTGGAGAGAAACGCGGTGACAGTCCATCATAAGAAGGAGAGTCAGGTGACCTGGCCATCTTCACAGGAAGAATCAGGTGATTGGCCATCTTCACAGGGAGAGTCAGGTGATTGGCCATCTTCACAGGGAGAGTCATGTAACTGGCCATCTTCACAGGGATAGTCAGGTGATTGGCCATCTTCACAGGGATAGTCAGGTGATTGGCCATCTTCACAGGGATAGTCAAGTGAAAGCATCCTTTTAACCTGAGATCAAGTTAGGCACGTTCGACTGCAAACAGAACTCTCTCAGAAATGGTCCATTACAAAAACGTTACACTTGGCACAGCAATAGGTGAGCTAAAAATTTGCTACAGTAGGTTTTCATTTCACATTGGCAGCAGATTAACTAAAAGCAGTAATGAAATAAAGCAAACCATAATTAACACACACACATATATATATATATATATACACACACACACACACAGTATGCATAAACATGCCCTAACAGGCTTGCTACATTAACCAATTAAATCTTTGTGGCTAATTTCTCCTCCCTCAGTAACCACATTATGACAAAAGCACAGAATTCATTAGAAAGACATTTTTACGACAAAACCCGTGCATCAGGTACCACCCGGTTTGCCTTTGCGGTAAGAAGGCGGCGCCGTAAAACCCACGTGGCGAAAGAGGCTCGGCATGCAAATTGGGCTGCATTTTCGTCTCTTCTGACTCACGTCCCGCATATCGGGCTGACAACAAGGGGGGGGCCGACTTCCATCAGTATAATGGTTATTTACATTTTACTCTTTGCCCCCCCACTAATCTAACCATGACGCCTTGGACCTTCCCTTTCTTTAGGTTAGTAAATATCCTCGGGCACTTTTTGCCACTCCAGGGCATTTCTGCAAATACCGAACACAGCAGATTTACCGCAGATCAGCCCATCCAGCGGCGGGGAAACTGCATTCGCCTGGATTCACGTCTATCGAGAACCTTGTGCTTTTAATCACGTGTTATAAAAAATTTGATCCCTTTAGAAAAAAAAACTTCATAGCACACAGAACATAAGTGCATCGTTGTATGTGTGAAAATGTCTTTTTACTGTACATGCATTAAATGTGGCTAAGCAATGCAATGACATAAAAAGGCACAATAATAATAATAATAATAATAATAATAATAATAGATTGGTTCAATATGCGAATGAAAACCTTTTCTGTTTAAAATACTTGCTACCCTATGTGGTAGAAGCTGACTGTTCAGTAACAGAATGCTTCAATCTCTGTTATCAGCACTGACTAAATTTTCTTAATTCCTCAATGATAAATCAATTATACGTACGTGGCAAGAAAGTGAAAATTTTCTGTTAGCAATAATGTTTCGGCGCTGCGGCCGATCAGCAAAGAACGGCAAGATAAACACCCGTCTCTTCTCTGCAGAGCTGCTCCCAGTCACGACCATACGACGCGTGAGAATGCCTGCCGAGCAGCAAAATGGGTAGGATCTGAGAACCTCCGGGCCATCTTAGGGCCCAGACATTACAGCCAGCTGACTTTTGGTGGTCCTGTCCCCCCGAAATGGTTCTCCCAAGGCTACATAGATTTTTTACTATTATGTGGGAAAATATCATGTTGAAATATTATAGAGAAATGGCTTCATGTACGGCTCCCCACCCGTGAGCAGAAGGCTGTTGGGTCAAATCCCACGACTGGCAGAGTGATGTCACTGTTCAGCGAGGCCCTTAACCATAATTGCGCCAAGACTTGACTGACCCTGCCTTCTCATTGCCTCAGAATGTTGGGCAAAAATGGGGTGATGTGTGGCTCTGTCAATTTGGGATCTATGCCTGTGATCATAAAGTCACTGGTTCAAATCCCATAGCTACTGTTTGGCCCCTGAGCAAGGTCCTGAACCCTAATTGCTCCAGAAACTAGCTGACCCTGCTGTCTCAATTGTATGCCACTTTGGATGAAAGCATCAGCTGAATGTACTAATGTAAATGCCTTGCTGAGGAATGCTTTTTCATAGTCATTTTATCTGCTTGTAACATAGCATTCTCCATCTGAGGATTTCATCTCTGGAGTGGAGTGCCAACTCACTGATCACATTGTCTCCTGCATCCTGACTATGAATCAGGACGGGAGATTTCAGTCAAGGCCGTAATAAAATATACATAAAAGCAGATTTCAAAGGAGGCCACCCCAAGTGTGGATCCTCTCCTGTTTTGTTTATTACTGCCGAACCCCAGGATGGAACATTTTTTTAGGATATATATCTTGTTTGTTGGTTTCTCAAGTTTTTAATTAGCTTTACTTAATTTCACAGGACCAATTTTCAATTCATTATCTTCCAATTTGTGCACTATGCAGAAGGTACAATCTGGGTTAATTGTTGTTTAATGGAAACTCTCTACAAAAAATGTAGTTCAAACATAATTTATATTACTCATTAGGGGACAAAACTAAAGTGTGGCTTTTAAAGCTAATAATAAACATCTGCATTTCCCTACTGGGAAATCAATAATCGGATGTTCTTGAGATTTAAATAATCACCAATAAAATTATAATCAAGAATATTGTTTGCCCCTTGCATACATACTGTTCAGCGTACATTCCAGGCCTGATGAATCTGGGTCTAAAGTATCAAAACCCAGTTTGCTTGTAACAAAGCCTTAAAGCATTAAACCGCTGTTACCAGGTTCAGCATATATACTATCGTAATACTGGAGAAGTGGAACATTTTGGTCTAGTGACTTTATTCTAACTGCACCTGTGGAGAAACAGAGACCTACTCAGAGAAATGACAGAAAACGCAGGTTAAATATTTACCAGCCTGAACCCCATTGGAGACACAAACTAAGAGTATTCGATTTAAGGTTCCAGAATCACCACTAAGAACGATAGATTTGCTTTGTATTAAACTAGACAGACACATTTCCTCCCCTCTAATGCCCTTATATATGCTACATGTGCAATACTTCTGGAACTCTGGCTCACCATACGTGGACATTTGAAGAGCAGAAGATCAGAATTCCAAAACTCGGTGCATTTTCTTTTGCTTTGTTTTTGAGACGAGACAGAGCCGGTTAGCAAAGGTAAGGCTCCCTTATCATGTGTCACAGGACTGGCAACCCAATCAGTTGTCATGTAACACATGATTAAATTTTCATAAAATTTCCAAAGTCCACCGCCATTTTCCCAAAAAAGTATCCTATGGACGATGCTTTGGAAATTCTCCCTTCATCCGCAGTGTTACTATTTTGTCCTTTTGTTTTGTGAGCCTAAGTAACAGAAAACATCCATCTCACGGTTTAGACTGCTTCTCCTCGCACATGTCCTCCGGTGTCACGGGAGGGCAAATGATTTGTCGCCCCTGGCTTTTCGGATTGATTTCTTTGGCACCAGCCAACAATCCGGCTGACTAACCGAAACATGCCCCCGCTCTTTGGATCTGCTGGTGCTGTGCCACACCCCCGGCCCTGTACCAGACTCCCCCAGGACTGCTCCAATTATCCATAAAACTCACACATTACACGTTTTACATGCAGTCAGCTCCTAAGTCAACAACTAAATGAGAGAAAAGCAGTCTGACCCAACTGTTTGGGAGTATTGCAACGTGAAATAACAGTCCCTGCAAAAGTTTGTGCGATTTAATAACGGTCTTGGAATTCATTTGGTCCGATGATGAATAATTATTTTTAATTCAGCTCTTGCTCGTGTTATAAAATGTGCATATTTCAAAATGTCTAGGCTTGAGGCTGTAAGCTGTTCTAATGTTTGAATACAAAACTCAAACCATATTTATCATTGGGAAGAAAAAATCTACATGAAACAATTGAGTCGCTGCAGGGACATTGTGGTCTGGTTGACGATATTGTGTCAGCTTTAATCGGCTATGATATGTGGGTTTCACTGTGATGGGTTGGTGCCCCATCCTGGGTTATTCCCTGCCTTGTGCCTGTTGCTTCCATGCAGGATAGGATGGTATAGAAGATGGATGGGTTTCATTTGTATGGGGAACAAGAGTTTGAGGGACCGGTGCTCTGTCGCTATTGATTGTCTGTGCTTTGTGCATGTCTGTTGACGATGTTATGTATTTATGTTGACTGTGCTATGTAGGATTCTGTTGGCTACACGATGCTTCTTTTGAATCAAGATTAGAGATTAACTGCATGTTCGCTGCCAAAAACTTCTCCTGTTTGCAAATGGATCTTCATTCTACGACATGAACCATACAGCTTAGAGCAAGAGCTAAGAATAACCGTGAGGTTACTTAGGAATTGAAATTGTGTTTAAATAAAAAATAAAATGTATTTAATTGAAAGTATAATTGAAATTAAAGAATTATAATGGCAATCCTTGGAGCTACAAACAAGTTGAAAGGAATTATGTTAGCAGGTATAATAATGTAAAGCTAAATTCTTAATGCTCCTTGTGCAAATGAGCAATTTATATTGCATTGCAAAGCAGGAGGGTTGGCAGGCCTCAGACCTGATTGGGAGGTTGTGTGGCGATTGCATATTCATTGCATATTGTGCAGCTTTACTCCCATAGTATACATAGTAAATGCACCCTGCCACAGACTGGCATCCCATTTAAGGTGTCCCCTGCCTTTTCAGATAGGCTTGGACAAGCACCTGACCTGGACAAGCAGTTATGGAAGACATATAAGCTACAATATACCTCGTAAATGTATTTGTTGAGCAGGAATTTTTATCTAAAGTGATGTGCAATTGGGAAAGCTGGGTCAGATAGGTGCTAGAGTAACTGGGAGTCAAGGACCTTGCTCAAGGGCCCAATGATGACATCATGCTGCAAAACCTAGGATGTGAAACGCCAATCTTCTAATCGCCAGCACAGCATCCCTACCCGCTGAGCCAAACACACTCCTCTTCCTTCCTGCGTAACTCCAATACAGAAACATAGTGGCTGGGGGTGATAGTCAGTGATGGTTCATAACCATGTCCCTTATTCACACTCCAGAGTCCATAAACGAGTAACATTAAAATGAAGACAAAGCAAGAGTGGGGGGAGATTAAAGACGGCTCACAGGGGTTTTGGAAAAATCTTACATTGCAGGATACATTGTACATGCCCTATTCAAAAAGTTAGCAGGCTCATAAGGAACATCTGCAGCAGTGTATCCAATATGGGTTTAGCAGATAACTGAGTCCATATCTGCACTATGGATACTTTCACTCTGTAGTGGAGGACAGGGCTCAGAACCTCTGACTCATGGACAAGTCATGCTTATGAACAGACTGCCATAAAGTCTATTATATAAAATTTGGGTTAAATACAATGGTCTGTATTGATAAACTCAAGCGCTACTTTGTTACCCTTGTGAAGGCATTGTGTGGCTTCAGCGGCCCGTCGTTTCGACGTACATAGTTACATTTATTATACTGTATAATAATAATTATTACTATGCACTGTATTGTACTGTGTTATTATTTTTCTGACTTACCCACAAATTCGAGTTATAGACAGACTTGGGGAACTCATCCATTACCTGGGCACTGCATTCTTTATTCAGCTGGAAATATGAAGCATCTAAATGGCCTGGGATCATGACCAGGACAGATAGTTAGAAGATGGATGGATGGATGGATGGATGGATGGACATGTCTTAAAGGGCAGCTGTGGCATACACCAGAGTCTCAAAATAGTCCTTTT
Source organism: Brienomyrus brachyistius (assembly GCF_023856365.1). Lineage (NCBI taxonomy): Eukaryota > Metazoa > Chordata > Actinopteri > Osteoglossiformes > Mormyridae > Brienomyrus > Brienomyrus brachyistius. The sequence continues at coordinate 6,234,603 of NC_064539.1, read as the reverse complement.
GATGCCTGTAAGGCCATCCATCCATCCATCCATCCATCCATCCATCCATCCATAAGCATTATCTGCTGGATTAAACTGAAGTTAAATTCAGGTCATCTTTAGTCAGAGACCATGGAGATGTTTGGCGTAGATCTGTGCCTGTCAGCACTGACAGGGCATTCTCCAGAAATATCCACAGTTTAGGTACTGTTGGGTGCTTTCAAAGTCCTTGGTGTGATTTGATTTCCTTTGATACCTCTTGGTGCTGTGTAAGTCCTGTCAGTCACTGTAAATTGGTGGGCAAAATGGATTTTAATGAACAAAACAGTTCTACATAAAAATATGAGTCTTGTTGGGGATGAATTGCTGCCACCAATAATTATATAACACCAAAGTATAAATGGTTAGTAAATGGAAAACTAGCCATTGCTGGTGTCTTCCTATACTCACACGTGGGTTTCATGTTTGCAAAAGTAGTGACGCAGTTAATTCCTTCACATTTCATTTTTCCCCATGCCAGAATCCTCAGATTTTGGGAAATGTGTCAAAAGACATTAATCAAGTCCAGTGAGCTTTACTGTCATACGATCCATATGCACAGTGTTAGAAAATAACACTACCCAAGGAGCAACGGTGTAGCATATAAACAGGAAGTGACATGGGGAGGGATTTCACAGGATTTAAAGTACAGAACATAGGACAGTGAGAAGCGGGGGTGCAGGACAAGAGGGGTTATACACATAATGCAATGTATTATGCATTAAGCGTGTAATGCATTAATGCACATAATGTAGGTTAGGTCAATGTGTCTGGCATGGATGGTCGCCGGTTTGAGTCCCCGACCTTGCAGAATAGTCGCATCTCCATTGGGCCCAGGAGTGAGGCCCTTAACCCCCTCAAAAATGCTTCAGGGAAGCCAGATAAATGGCCCACCCTGAGCTCAGACCCCAAGCTTCACTCTCTCTTGTACGTATGTGTGTGTCTCCAAAAGGAGAACTAGATGGGGTATGTAAAAACAAGTATTCCAATGTGTTTATGCAAATAAAGCATCATTTCATTTCATTTAATTTCATTTCACTAAGAATCCCTACCAAGTTTCTTTTTCCCTTAGGATATAAAAGTTCTGTAATATTCAGCACGATGTACTGATCAATGCGAGTCCTCCAGACTTCATTTTTAATGGTCCTTAACTGTGGACCATGTGAAGCCCGACAGCCCCCCCCGGATCCTGATTGCTCGAAGGCCATGAATGGATGAGCCCGTCTGTGTGGGTCGGCCGGCTCAGCTGCATTGGCGCGTTTAGCGGCCGCTGCTACCAAAATACCCCTTCGAGAGACTGCTCATTCCGCCCCATCGCAGCCTACCACAGGTGGAGCTCATTCCCGGCATCTGTCAAAATAGCCGGCTCGCTCGCTGCCTCTTCTGACGCGAACTGAAGAATCATCACTGCAGGCTCTGCTCCATTCTCTCAAATTAAGATGTAGAACTTCCACTGCAGTGCTAGCACAAAGTGCCAAAATCCCGCTGTAACTAACACAAGCAATATTGATGTTGTTTCCTTGACTGCTGATGCACTGAGCCCATTATATTCTGTAATGCTGGCCGTGCGCGTTGCCCCAGAGTGCCTGTTAAGTGAATAAAATGTAGAAATGTATGTTCGCAGTAGAATCACCTTGAAGAGTAACGTATAACTTCCATGCGGCTATGCGATTTGTCAGCCATATGTCTGCTTTTGGGTCTGTGAAACCTTGGGCCATCTCATGCTGGAGGGTTGTTCACTATCACTTTCTGCTGTATTTTTTTATAGATGTACGAATTGGATGATGATCATTAAATTCTTCTTCACAGTATCTCACACCACGTGCACAGAATATCCAAAATAATATTCGAACATCTGCAGAAGCATGTATTAGCAATACCAATGCACTTGTTTTGGCACTAAACTGAACAAAAACCCTTAGTGAAATGTTTATTGCTAGTATATTTTGCTGCTTTCACCTTAATGTTAGTTCGACATCAGTTTTTTTTTTTCTTGGAAAGTCTGGAAAGGAATGAAATTGAAGCTTGGCCCTGCATTTACAGGTATAAGCTATTCGTAAAGCATTCATAGAACATTCAGTGCACATTCACAATGCATTCATAAGCAGCATGTAAGTATACCTTAACATAGGAACATACCTTAACAGCTTTAATATACCTTAATAACAAATATTCTACTATTATAGAATTACAATGTTTGCTATTATCATATAATATTTGTTATTAATGTACAGTATATTAAAGCTGTTTAAGGTATACTTACATGCTGCTTATGAATGTTTTATGAATGCATTATGAAGGTGCAGTTAATGTGAAGCGTTACTAAGTATTATTTAAGGAGCTACAGTACAGATCTTCACCGATGCCTGTGAGCTGCTCATGGCCGTCCCACCTCCACCTATTACGGCGGACCAATTTACAACCCTATTTATGATGTCCAGATGGAGGATCAAGAACCTGTTTCAGCAGACTGGTGCGGTCCCACCCGCCAAGTACTCATCAATTACCTCCCAGAGTCGCTCTGTACACGACTCGCGACATTTTAACTACTGAAATAACATTGAACTCCTCAGGGTGCCTGTCAGCTCTTTAAACGCAGCGTTGCCAGCCATGTTTCCTTGTAGTTTTGAAGAACTAAAAGGGCAAAATAAATAACAGGAAAGAAAATGCGCTTAGTGCCCTGTAAGAATAAAACCACGTAGATCAAACTACTCATTAAGACTCATAGGATTGCACTCAGTAGCACAGGACGTTGACGCCATTCGTCACCTGCCCGGGACGGCCTGTGATCCTTCTCAAATGCACAGCCCGTTTCGAGCCGCGGTTCTCTTCATTAGAGCGCAGTGGGGATGATGGGCTGGCCTCCCGCATCTAATGGCAGCTTTATGCCCTCATATTTGGTTCTTGACTTGTCTCATTCTTTTGCTGGTATGGAAGCCACATGGGCATTTTATTAATGCCATAAATCGCACCCTGTACACATTTAACCTTTACAAGGGTGGTCAGCACTCTTAACTCTAATCGTGTTACCAGTTTTCTCATTATTGTCGAACAAAAAAAGGGCATTTTAAAAAATGTTAAGCGTCACCAAGACTGAATCTCCCGAATCGAACTGAAAGCAAAGGCTTTGAAACCTGCCCAGCTTTTTGCTAGTCATACCATAATCCTTTTGTAGACAGTAGCTTTTGATTATTCATTGCCAAGTGTTTTTTTTGGTGTTAAAAAAGGGAAGTTCCAGGAAATCTATCTAGCGTAAGGTATCGTTTCATTTTCCTGAGTAAAAAATGTCGTCCAAGCTTCTCGGAACCCCACGACCCAGAGTAGGATAAGCGGTTGGATGATGGATGGATAGAGATCATTTGGATTAAAGCGTATCAAATCTGCAGTCTGAATGCATGAGCACCAAGAAAAAAAAAAAGTTTTTAGACTGCAGCTACTAGGGTTTACGTTCTCTATTAAGCGAATAATGAAAGCAGATATTTCAATTTCGAGGATCAAAATTGAAGGAGCAGAAAAAGAGAAACTGAACTACTTCTGATAATCCATTACCGTGAAACAACTCATACTGGATAATGGTATCAGTCGCTGTTGTATCTGATCTTTAAAACATATAAGGTGGTGGTGCAATTCATTTCAAAGTGTAATGAACTGATTTCCAAAACTGAAATCCACAATCTGGAAGGCACACATGAGGCCGCATGCCAATCTATCTTCCTCCCTTCCCAGCACGAAAGATTCACCTAAACATATAATAGCACAATCCGGCTTGCTGTCCACATCTCTCCCTCTCAAACGTGTGTCTGAGTTCACAGTCTGGTCAGCTTGTGACGTTCTACCTGTCATCTCTCTCAGACCCGCTAGTCAGTGTATTCTGGGAAAAAAAAAAATAGAACATCGTCAGATGTCTGTAGCCTTTCGGTTGTTAGCTGAAATAACAGCCTGAGTTGGCTAGCCTCTTGAGAATTTACATCCAGTTTTTAAGCTCATCGGGCAATTGGGACGGAAAGGCTCATTTTGAACCTGGGGGGGGGGGGGGGGGCTTAAATGCACACTTAACCATCAGAGAGGAGCCGCCCCTTTCTGCAAGGTCCTCTTTTGCAGTCCCGTAGCATTTCCCTGCCCTTGACGAGAAATTAATATTTATCAATGCCTCTCAAGGATGATTTATGTTGTTTTCTTACGGCAGCTTAAAATAATGCAGGAGACACGTACGACAGTGCCCCCCCCCCCACTCGCCCCCTCCCCCGTCTGGGCTCTAATAGGCACAGCAACCATAAGCCTTCGCTGTGGTGATTTAAATCCGCACGCAAATATGTGCCGAGATAGTGTGCTGTAATTTAGAGGAGGAGGGAGGTTAATGAGATCCTTGTTAGCTGATATATTTTCAGAGGATCAAAGAGACAAAGGTCTCGTCGTACATGCCCTGACAAAGTATGAGGCGAGAGAAATAAAGTTAATGGGTATTTTGTCACTGGAAAGAAGGAAGGAGATGGTGGGACTGGTGTCTGTGGCCTATTTAGGAAATCAGAGCAGGAAGGGGCGGAGGCCTTTGCAGGTCGGGAGCCGCGGCAAACCTGCCCCGACATGGAATAGCACAGCATGGCATGCGGTGGCGAATGCGTCACGACAGACAGACGCCGACGCATTCCCTGAATCACCAATAAGGGAAAAAAGCACAATTAGGGAATGAACAAACTAAGGTATTAACTTCCAGTACAGTACAGTAATATTATCAATTGCATATTGCTGCTGTTGGGTACTCTTGCATGGAAAAAAAATAATAACGTTTGATGGACTTCATAAAATCTGTGAGAAGGTTTGTATAACAATTCAGCTTCATGTAACTTTGTCCTGCTTTTATGTTAGAAAGGTAAGTAACGGCAATAAGGTTTCACTCCCTGCTGTATCACAATCCCACAAAGTAACCATCAAATACTACTACAGTTACACAGTTGCGTAGCATGTTCACAGGTTATTGGCTTAAATATGTCAAATAAATGGTGAAATGGAAAAGAACTGGGTAAATTAATAAAGGGGAAACGATCATCGGAATATTGGCGGAATATCCTCGGCGCACAGGAGTTAGCCTTAGCTGCTGTCGGTGAGCTATTACGCTATTGTTGCGACCGTTTAAGCGACGCAGGGCATGCGCCACTATGCGTGCTGCTGCGGACCTGTCCAGCATCTTTTTATAGATACTCTTCAGCTGCTGGATGATCAATAGAGGGAGCACAATCAGGTGCCAAAAAGCAACCCGGGTTCCTACATCATCCCAAGCTGGGTGGGATAATTACCACGGAGCTCAGAAAGGCAGCCGGACAATCTACTGGCTGCTCCCCTAGAAAGAAACGTATGAGAAGCCGAAGGGACCTTTGGAGACAGAGACAACGCAAAGTGCAGATAACATATGGGAGGACTCTGGGCCGCTGGAGGCTGTGTCTGGGTGGCTGCTCGCGGTACCGGCTTTGTGAATTTACTGCTGGTGGCGAGTGGCAGAATAATGGAATTGGCTGTCTGGTTCTAATGCTGCGTGGTGTCTTTTCCAAGCCGAAAAGATTACCGCGAGAAGGGCAGGCACCATTTAATTTGCAAATGAGAAGATAAGCACATTTATCATGCCACTTTCTTTTTTTTTTCCTCGCTCCCCCCCCCCCCCCCCCCTCTCTTTTTGTCAGACTGAAGGTTGCGTTTTCCCGAAAACCACTGCAGAGGAGAGATGAGATTTTCGAATTTAAGAGCGGGATCTGGCTCGAATGTTATTAGGGTTCCCCTGCTAAAAAATTACCCAGGCAGGTTAAATTAAACAATGGAAATCGAGCGAGAATATCTATCGTGGACCATCGAGTAACAGGACGCCTTCAGGCATGGAGAAACACAAATGGAAAGATAAGCTTTTTGTCTAAATGTTAAATGTGAAAAAAAAATTATGTACTTTAAAATGGGAATTTGTACTTGGTTGTTTAGATATAAATATTCACATATTATGAATGTCTGCATAAATAATAGAACATAATTTTAATGAGCCGCAACGTCCATCTCTCATACTGTAATTGTCTATCTTGATCCCAGTGATCCTGGAGCCTATCCCAGAATGCAACAGGGCACAAGGCAAGGAACACCCTGGGCCGGATGCAGCACGGGAATGTAAACATGGAGCGGATTCCTTGACGTCTTTTCGCTTCATCCAATGGATCTGTGCAAATCAGCTTGGATTTATGAAAATGCGCTTTCAGCTGTGCTTATTGTGTAATTACTGGGTTGGATTTTTC